>NW_015374234.1:110291-110911 GCF_001272555.1 Dufourea novaeangliae | reverse complement strand
AAATACAAAATATAAACTAAGTATAGAAGCTAATATACATACTATACACATCAGAATCAGCATAATCGCAAATGATAACAATTAATATACAATGATAAGACAACACAAATTAATGACAATAAGAATATTAAAAACTAATATAGGATAATATCTATGTAATCAATAGTATGAAGGAGTTCGAACAAAAAAAAAGTATTCTCTTGATATAATCTAACCGCACGTAACGATGTGGTCTAATTTAAATTAACTTTACACAACTTAATTCTACCAATTCAGGTATTTGAAATTGAATTCTGTGAACACAATTTGGGGTTCTCGCCCGCTTTGGACGGACTCTCGATAGCGAGGGGGCAGAGGTTCTTAATGCAGCGCTTGCACTCGCCCGTATCGGTTTTTATGGTTGCGACCCTAGTGATGCCGTCTGGACCAGGATGGGTGGCAACGATTCGTCCAAGTTTCCACCGTAACGGGGGAAGGTTGTCTTCCTTGATGACAACTAGGGTACCAGGTTGGATGCAATGGCTTGAATTAGACTGCCATTTGCTTCGAATCGTCAATTGGTGCAAGTATTCTTTCTGCCATCTACTCCAGAAATGTTGACGCAGCTTTTGTGCGTGCTG
>NW_015374234.1:103131-110134 GCF_001272555.1 Dufourea novaeangliae | reverse complement strand
GTTGTATTGTGCTCAGCCGACTGAATTAATTTATGAAGTTCAATAAGTTCTCGGCTCGCTCCAACAAAATTCGTCGCGTTATTGGAGTGGATCGTTTTCGATATTCCTCTCCTAGAGAAAAGTCTTTTCAAGCATGCCATAAAGGCTTCTGTGGTCAAATCACTAACCAATTCGAGGTGCACTGCCTTGGTGCCCATGCATACAAAAACGGCGACGTACACCTTAAGTTTATTACGATTACGAAATCGCTTTTCCTTGATGTACAATGGACCGCAATAGTCAACACCGACATCAAGGAAAGGTCGAGAACACAATACCCGTTCTTGTGGAAGATCTCCCATAATATAATCTACACCCCGTGGCTTAGCGCGAAAGCATCGAACACATTTGTAAATGACCATTCGCGTAACATTTCGACCATTGAGTGGCCAGAAGGTCTCGCGAACGGAGTACAAGGTTGCTTGGGTTCCCGCATGTTTGAGCCTTTTGTGTTCATCACGAATGATGAGGCGAGTTATTTGATGATCGGAAGGTAGTATGATTTGATGCTTTTGTTCTTCTGGCAATTTCGAGTGAATTAGCCTGCCACCTACCCTAAGGATTCCCTGTTTGTCTAAGAAGGGTTTCAATGGGATCAACCGGCTTTTATTGTCTACCTGACCGTCGATTTTTAGAGACTGAATCTCTTTTGCAAAGGCTGACGATTGTGTAATTAAAATTATAATTCGACCAGAATCTTCAAATTCTGTCGCACTGAGAGGACCAGTATGTTTTTGCGACTTATTTCTTAGATTATGTATGAAACGCATAACATACGCAATCACCCGTTTAAGGGTTTTGAATGAACTGTAACCTTTTACAAAATTCTCGTCAATTACCGTTGCGTTCGCGCAAACTGGAGAGGCAATAATTGCACGTTTTTCTGGGATTTCACCCAGGTAAATTTTCTTTTGAGGCCAGAGGTTTTCTTCGTGGGAGAGCCAATGCGGACCATTTTCCCAGATCCTCGTATCTAGAAATTCCTGAGGCATTTGACCTCTCGATACTAAATCTGCGGGATTGTCTTGCGTAGGCACGTGTCGCCATTCGCAAGATTCTGATAAATTTTGAATTTCCGCGATTCGATTGGAGACGAAAACTTTTAATAAATGAGGTTCGGTCTTTATCCAATGGAGGGTTATGGTGGAATCTGACCACAAGTAGACCTTATTAATTTCAAGTTGAAGAGCTAATTTGGTTGTTGTATACAAACGTGCCAATAGAAGGGCAGCGCATAGCTCTAATCGTGGCAACGTCAACGATTTTACAGGCGCGACTCTTGATTTTGAACAAACTAGGGAAACATGATTGTTACCATGGATGTCGGTTGAACGCATGTAAATGCAAGCTCCATATGCCTTCTCACTTGCATCACAGAAGCCATGCATTTGCACCTTGACAAAATTAGATGCAATAGTGAGTCGATTAAAGCTGACTTTGGTCAAAAGTGGTAGTTGTTCTTTGAATTCTAGCCACATAGTGTGGATATCTACTGGAACTGATTCATCCCACGAAACTCCAGCTTTCCACAGAAGCTGAATCATTATTTTTGCCTTAACGATAACTGGACCAAGTAGTCCTAGAGGATCAAATAATTTTGCGACTTGCGACAGGATTGACCGTTTGGTCACGGTTTTGAACGAATCCGATGAATTGACTTTATAAAATATTATGTCCTCATGAGAATTCCAATGAATACCTAACGTTTTGACCGTGGCGTGTGGATCCAGGGACATATGTGTACTGGATGAATTCTCCGAGGTTCCGGGCACCACTGAAGGGTCGTTGGAGGACCATTTTCGAATGGAAAACCCGACCTTTTGCAAGAGTGCTATTAAGTCGTCGCGAAGGAATGCGGCTTCTTGGCGCGTATTTGCACCTGTTAGCAAATCATCTACGTAAAAGTCTCGCTTTAACACGGAGGCTGCAACGGGATGCTGAGCTCCTTCGTCATCAGCGAGCTGATGAAGGCTGCGAATGGCGAGAAAAGGGGCACAAGAGGTGCCGTAGGTAACGGTGTTAAGAGAGAATTCATTTACAACCTCATCTGGATTTTTCCGACATAAAATTCTTTGATAAGAAGCGTCGTCTGGATGCACTCGTATCTCCCTATACATTTTTTCTATGTCGGCGGTAAAGGCGTATCTGCGAGATCGAAATCGAATTAAAAGAGTGAATAAATCGTCCTGAATTGTGGGACCGACCATCAATGCATTGTTCAAAGACACGCCCGACGAAGTCTTTGCCGAACCATCGAAGACGACGCGAATTTTTGTGGTAATGCTATCTTCCCTGATTACCGCGTGGTGGGGGAGATAAAAGCCCGGCATCGTGAGGGTTCTGTTTTCTAATAATGATAGGTGATTTAGTTCCTTATATACGTCTAAAAAATGGCAGTATTCCACCTTTAGTTGGGGATTTTTGTCGAAACGTTTCTCTAGACAGTGAAAACGACGAAGAGCCATAGAACGAGATTCTCCTAGGTTTTCTTTGTTTTCATTGAAGGACAGTCTAACGATATAACGGCCTTCAAAATTGCGTTGTGTATTCCTTTTAAAGTGAGCCTCACACGCCTGCTCCTCCTGGGATAATATTTTAACTGAAGGAATGTCCTCTAATTCCCAAAATTTGGTAAGATTTGCATCTAAAGGAGTTGAATGCGTTGTGAAATGGCATTGAATAGCATTTCCTGAAGAAGAACCTTTTATTTCTCCAGCTACAATCCAACCGCGTTGAGTTTTTTGCAACACAATCTCAGGATGATTTTTTACCGAGATTTGTCCTACACATAAAGGCTTGTAAAACAATTTAACGCTAATAAGCACCTCAATTTCTGATGGATTATAGAATTTAGGATCAGCCAAGACTATATTGTTTGGAATATCAAGATTTGTTTGATTAACCGAGATTGAGGGCATGGTTTTTGTAATTCGATTTAAAACGAGAAACTCGAGAGTTTTGGAATACTTACTAAATCGCGATTTCAATGTCGCCGATACCGAGTGCTTTATCTCTGTAGAAATGTCTTCAATACCAAATCTGACATATCAACCGATTTTTTGGGTAACTTTAAAAATGATGCTACACTCTCAGTTATGAAATGTGCCTGTGATCCAGCATCCAGAAACGCTCGACACGTTTTGGGCTGTCCTTGGGCGTTAACGATATCTACCAATGCAGTGGCTAGTAAACCTTCAGAAGAAACTTGAGCATGCAAATTGACGACAGATTGACTCGACGAGGCGGGTTCTGAGGCACTAATTGTCTCAGACGGTTGTTTTTCGAAATGTAAGAGAGTATTGTGCTTTTTGTGGCACTTAGGACAAGGTGCTCCTGTGCAGTCCATAACTCGATGATTGGGACGCAAACAATTGATGCAAAGAGTCGCCCTTTTAGCTGCTTCGAAACGCGCTGATGGCGCGAGTTTTTTGAAGGTTTCGCAGTTATGAATCAAATGTTTTCCTCGACAATGAGAACACGAATAATTTGCCGTTGTCGCCGTAAACGCATGTTGTGAGCGTTGTTTCGCACGAGCCTGAGAGGGCTTTCTTTCCGAAAAGTTCTGGGAACCTACAAATTCTTGATGAGATTTTACATCTTCGAACTGTGCTTGACGTTGTAGGAACTTTATGAATTTTTCAAAGGTAGGACTAACCGATTCACCACTGGCCTCTTCCCATTTGTCACGAATAACATTACTTAATTTTTTACTAATTATTTCTACTAAGAGAGTGTCCCAATGATCAACGGGTTCCCTTAAGGCTTCCAGTGCTCTGACATGTTTTTGAACCTGATTGAGTAGCGAGCGAACGGGAAATTCTTTCGAAATGTATTTTAAATTTAATAAAGCTTTTACATGTGTTTGGCGAATGATTTTTCGATCATCGTAACGTTCCTTCAGCAGAAGACTTTCTGCTGACAATTCAATCGACGCGATAACTTCCGCGGCTTCGTCCCGTAAGCAACCCTTTAAATGATACAACTTCTCAATTTCAGGAATGTCTTAATCATCATCGACAAGAGATTTAAAGAGATCGTGAAATCCTAACCAAGCCTCGTAGGATCCGCTAAAGGACCGTAGATTTATTCGCGGAAGAGAACGTTTGGAAGGTTGAACGATATTCGTATTAACTCCGTTGACAATACCTTGTGAATAAGTCGACGCGATAGGATCGGTTAGGTTGTTAATTGGAGTCGCGATGTCCATTAAAAATGACATTGATTTACCGTACGCCGCGTAATATTTTTCTTCCTATTCCGTACGGGTATCTGCGTGGGTAGGTTCATCGACAAGCGCTTCCAATTCCGTATACCAATTTTCAAATTCCGCGAATACTTTGTCAATATCTTGCTTTCTTTTCTCTAAGACAGGAAAATCACGTTCCGCAACGTAACCATCGACAAAATTTGTAAAATTTGTTATTTTTCTTTTTGAGTTCGCGAGTTTAATCTTTAGTCGCTGTACTTGTTTGTCCATTTTGGAACTGACGATAAGTTACTAACACGAACAACTAGATTCTTGCGATACTATGATAAAATTAAGGAATAATAGACGGGAATGGTTGGTGGTACAATAACTCGCTTACCCTTACGATGACTTTTGGACCCTTACTCTCTGTTGCTCCTCGCCGACGGTAGATTTCCGATCAGCTGCTGATTGTAGCTCCAAACCAGATGCTGGAGCAATAGAATCTGTGATGACCTGGACTGCGATGAAATCCTGGTCAGCTTCTTCCCTTGAGACGTATGTAGACCCAGATATGTTGGAAGGCCTACGTGTCTCCTGATTTCTTCATTCGAAGCAAGTTCGAAGGTTTGACGATGATGACAGCTTTTACCAGCTTGTCAATGCACCAACGAATTTTGTGTCGCTTCACGGAGCGCAACGAACTACAATTATGTATTTGTTCAATATTTTTGGATAACTAAGCAAGGTTAACCATCCACTTCTCTTGTAATATTTTATGATGAACTCGAGAACACGCAATTTAATGTTTTGTAGTCAAATTTGACTCGATACGAAAATTGCCACTAGCACGACACTTGCTATGATGGCACGACAGTTGTTAAACATGTATGTTTAACGTTTAATATTCACTCCCGAAACACGTTACTTATTTTCGATAATCACTAGGTATCACTTTTCTATGTGTATCCGGCTCGAAGGACCATGTTTCTTCCTCACGTTTGGTTTAGCGCGAGGTTGGGATAAATGAAGGATCAGTATTTCTCTCCAAATCAAATTACCCAAATTGTACAACAATCTAATATATTTTAGAATTTTGACTACAAGTATTATAAGTAACGGGAAGTGATCTATGTTTTGACCTGGTCCGGTCGATACAACGGTTTTGCTTATTCTGTCAGAAAAATATCTAGTCTTGACGAACGCAAAAGGAGGGATGCACTGTAGGCAAATATGGAAAACTTGGAGGGGAAAAATTCGTGGGCCTCAATTGGTTGCCAGAGTAGGGGCTGGAAATCGGTGGGTGTGCGAAAGGTGTCGCGTGGAAAGGGCGAAGGTAAGAAGCCTACGTGTCCGGGTTTTTCCAAGTTCCAGGTAGGGTGACGTCGGTACTGGGATGGTACCGTTACTTTCGAACATCTGCTTCATGGCTAATAAACTAATTTAAATCTACTGGACTTTTTGCTCATAAAGGGCTTAAGAACATAAAGTGGACGACTCGATGAAACTCGGGTGTGCGGAGGTCACACTTAATAACAGGTATTGTTGGTGTGACCCGACAAATGACGAAGTTTTCTCGTCTACGACCTCTTCTTTTTTCTTTTTACATGCTCTCTGCAGATTTCTTCTGGCTATGTGACTGTTTTTTCTGAGCTGCAGCAGCTCAGGCTTCCACCAATGGGCTTTGGGTTTGTTCTTCACAATAGCCGGAAGTGGTATAAGAGCCTTCTTGACAGATTCCTCTTTAGTATGGATGTATAGGTTGATATCTTCTCTTGTCCATTTTGCTTTACCACTGTTCGCCACACCTTCGTCGTATAGTTGTAAAAAGGTTTTATAGTTAATTTTGTGGTTTTTATTATTTGTGTCCTCGTTACTGTTATTATTACTTTTTCCTTTGTCCAAGATATGTATGAGATGTTTATGGTCTGATCCTGTGTATGTATCTAATATCGTGCTGTTTTGTACCGTTTGAAAGGTTTTGTGATCCGTCATAATTATATCAATTAGGGAGGTTGCCCCATTCCTTTCAAAAGTACGGGCCATGGCCCTATACGGTTCACCCGTATGGGCCGACGCCCTGATGGTCCGCCGGCGAGGCCGGCAGTTGTTTTGACGCATACAGCGCCGCATGGCCATCAGGGTCGTGAGGGGCTACCGCACCATCTCCCACGAGGCGGCGGCCGTCCTGGCAGGGGTCGTGCCCTTCGACTTCCAGGCGGAGGCTGACGCCGATGTATATCGGTGTCTGCAGGGCCTCCGCCGGAACGGGGTCGACCCGCCGGACGACGCGGTCGGAGTGTTGAAGCGCCAGGCTCGACGGCTCGCTCGCGAGCAGTGGCGGCGCCAGCTGATTGACAGCGGCGCCGCCCGGCAGCGAGCCGTCGGCGCGGTCTTGCCCGTTTTAGACGAGTGGCTGGACCGCCGGCACGGCAGGCTCTCCTACCGGCTCACGCAGGTGCTCACCGGACACGGTTGCTTCGGTGAGTACCTGTGTAGGATAGGAGCCGAGGCGACGAGCGAGTGCCACCAGTGCTGCGCGGAGATAGACTCCGCGCAGCACGCGTTGGAGGAGTGCGCGGCCTTTGCCAGGGAAAGGCGGGCACTCCGGTTGGAGGTGGGGCACGACCTCTGGCTCCCGGCTGTGGTCACAGCCATGGTCGAGAGCGGGAGGTCCTGGAAAGCGGTGTCCTCCTTCTGCGAGACTGTTGTCTCGCGCAAGGGGGACGACGAGCGGGATCGCGAAAGGCGCGATCCCGCTCGCCGCGAAAGAAGGAG
>NW_015374234.1:90921-102745 GCF_001272555.1 Dufourea novaeangliae | reverse complement strand
CGCCACCACCGGTTCCGCCCGAGAAGGCTGTCGTAGGGGTTTTAGTGGGTGCGAGTCCCACACTACCTCGGACTCCTACCCCAGGACTTCGAGGTGTGCATAAGGCATTTGCCCTACGTTAAAGAAAAAAAAATAAAATAAAAAAAAAAAAATTCCTTTCAAAAGTATCTTGATGGTGATTAGATCCTGGCTTGCGCACATATCTAAAATCCTACCACCCCTCTTGTCAGTTTTGCTGGACCCCCACTCCGTAGATTTGGAGTTGAGGTCCCCAGCTATTACAATTTGTTTATTGTTATTTTTGAGCTCCCTGACATTATCCTCCAATTCCTCTATTATTTTCATGAATTTATCATGACTTACGTTGGGGGATATGTAGCAGCTGATATAGACCGTGTTGTCTATCTCAGCTGCTACATATCCATTTCCTTTGGTTCCGGCTTTTACAGCCCCACAGCCATTGCTGCCTTTATTGGTAATCCATATGGCAGCCTTGCCCGTAGAGTCTGTGAGCCAGTTGTTCAGGGAAGTATAAGGTTCGCTTATTATCACGATGTCTATTTCTTCTTCATCCGTGGTTCTAGACATAAGGTCTTGTGCAAGACGACAGTTGTTTAGGTTAATTTGGAGAATTTTTCTGCGGTTATTTCTATTTTTATTGATATTGTTATTGCTATTGTTGTTCATTGTCCTTTGTTGGTGTTGGTAGGACTGTCTTTATTCTGACTGACCCCTTTCGTTCTTGTTGTCTTTGCTTCTCTATATGCTATTCTATATTTGGCGCACCTCGTGCTCCCCGTGGTGTGGCCTTCAGTGTCACAGAGCGCGCATCTGGCTGGATCTGTACATTGCTCGGCACTGTGACCGATCTTTGTGCACTTCCTGCACGCCTTGCTGAGATCTTTTCCCCCGCAATCCTTTGCCATGTGGTTGAATCCCCAGCACTTATAGCACCTGATGATCTCTTCCCTGACCACCACTCTGCATTCGCTCCACCTAATTTTAATTTTGCCAATTCTCTCCATCTCTTTCGCCATTACGTCGGTAGTTATTATAGTGACGTTTTGTCTTTCTCCATACGCCGGTCTTAATGCTTTAATTTCAACGGGTTCATCAATTCCTTTAGGCACCCTGTCCCTGATGGCTCGTTCAACGTCCTCTACCGTGGTGTTTTTGTCCAGGTCTTTTAAATGCAACACCTTTTTAGGACCTTTCCTGTAATTGACATTGGCCTTGCGGCCTTCTATTTTTTCGTTAATGATTCGTTTGAACCTGTTTGCTTCTGTGCTGTCTCCTCTTATGGAGACCATTAGATTTCCCTTCCTATTGCTCTTGACTCCCGTTACTTTTATCTTTTCTTTTTCAACATCTATGTTTTCTTGCAAAGCTCTTAGCGTTTCCGCGTAGCTTTTGCTAGAGTCGCTGACTATTATAACTTCTTCATTGTAGTTCCATTTGTTTTTCTTTTTAAGGCTATCTTCTTCTTTTCTTGTAAATATCTTAAACATAACGTTAGCGTCTCTATATATAAATTCTATGTTTTTTCTTGTTTTCTCTAGCGTCCTCTTATCCTCTATATATACTGCTATTTTGTGTCTGTTATATGTGTGAGTCATTATTCTGAGTTTCTTAATAGTTTTGCTAATACACTCTTCTTGTATGGTGTTTGTTGTCTCTTCCACTTGTATCAACGTCTCTTCTCTTTCCACTTGATTTGTTGTCTTGTCTTCTTTTCGTTGCTTCTTTCTTTGTTCACCAATTTCTAACTGGTACAGGAATCTCTCCCATCTGTCCATAGTACCTGATTTGTTTGGTATTAACAGCGTACGATTCAGGTACGCCATTTCACCTGGTTTAGCCTCCTGTCTTTTGATGGCTTCATATTCGTGTGGGTTTTCTATTATCTTTTTGTTGTATAGGTTCCCGAAGTTACCTTCTGATATGATTACCAGATCCCAATCTTTGTCTATGTCCTCAATTCTTCCTTTATCGATGCAGGTCTTTTGGTAGGCCTTCTCAGGCAATACTAGATTCATCAATTCGGTAAATTTGGTAGGGTCGCTACAGTTCCTAATTTGTTCCATCAGGAAGTCTTCATTAATGTCCTTGCTGCTGATGGTTTGCGTTTCTGCATCTGCAACGTCAGATTTCTTGATGCCGGCTCCGCATTTAGAGCACACCCTGGGCTCTTCCTTCCTGTTTTCTTCCTCCTTTGTCTTCTCTTCGAGTGCTCCTTTCATCCCTTTGTTTCTGGTCTTGTTTGCGGCTTGCAGTCAGTTCAAGACCCTTGAAGTTTCTGCAATCGCTTTTTTCAGGTCATCGGGTATCATTGTGGCTTTGGCCATTGCGTTAATCATTTTGATTTTGTCGGCCAGCTCCTCGACTTCCATGTCCATGTTGTCTTTCCTGTTTCTACCAGGGTCCTGAGTTTCGCTGACCCTCTTCCTTTTTCCAGCCTGTTTCGGAGAATCTTCCTCGCACTCGGAGAGGCTAATGATGCTAATCTCCTTGTTTAGCTTAAGAGCAATCTCCGATAGCGAGTGAGATCTCTCTCTGGCGATGAATTTCTCCGGGCTCCTTAATGTAACCTTGGACCTTGGTTTAAAGGGGTCCTTTACAGGTACGATCTCTGTGTCTTTATTGGTGCCAGTCGTTTTTACTGGTGTCTGGGCCTGGTCACCCACCACAGACACTGGGCGGTAGTTGGATGACTGCCGGGGGGAGCCCGCTCGCCCACTCCCATCGCCGGCAGGTACTGGGGCATACGAAGCCCCCTGCACCGTATACTTTTTTTTCGAGTAGGTCCAAACCATGATTTTTAAACAGGTTGACTAGTCATCAACCCCACTTCCAACTAGTCAGGGTGGGAGGGGGGGGGACGTGAAAGGCCTTGTTGGTGTTTGTGTATGTATGTGAGTGTATGGAGTGTGTGTGTGTCTGTGAAGGGTCGTTATACCAGGGAGGATCGTAACATCCGTCCTGGGCGCGACCCTGTAATGTTGAGGGGGACCGTTACACCAGGGAAATGATCACCATTTGTCCTGGGCGCGGGTATACCTCAAGTGTGTGTGTGTGTGCTTGTGCGTGCGTGTGTGTGCGTGTGTGAGATTTTTCTTTAGGTGGAGCAGGATAGAGGGAAGGGGAAGGTGGGGACTAGGGACACGGCCCGGCTCGGCCATGCATCCCTTCGGCACGTACCAACGCCTTAGGATTGCCAAGCCGTGGGCCACTTGCGTCGTTAGCAGTCCCCGTCGCATCCACTCTTACTTAAGGTTTTCACTTTTTCAGGTTTCAACGCCGGGGACTCCCAGGGGCACCACGAGGAGGTGACGCAAGAGGACTTAGCTAGGTCAGGCCCTCCAGGGTCTCCAAGGGCAGCCGCCAATGACTCTCCGAAGCCGGAGCTCCAGTGAGTATCGCATTGCATGCTGCCGTCAGTTCACCTTTCGGTTTTTGACTTCCCGATACACCATCCGGAAGAAAGCCATCGCCAGCCTCTGCCGATCCCCTGGAAAAAGGGGGATAGTCCCTGCTCAAGGGTCCCAGGTCGGGAAATGGCAGAAGGTCCACCGATCACATGATCCAAAGATCAAGCGATCAAAAGACTAAATGCCCAGGCCTCCCAAAAGACACCCTGAGTCTCTGGGACCCCGGTGTCGCATACCTGCGATCACCAGTGGCATGGACTCTACCCTGCCATAAACCATTTCGTCCGTCGATGCCCAGGCTCGGTACACTGACCTACTGACGCAGGTTTCTACGCTGCAGGTGAATTTCCGTAAGGGTGAGTTCTATTCAGTTTATTGGTCATTATTGTTTTATTAATTTCACCGAACTGCAATCACTTCTCGTTTATTCTTTGTTACATTACCTTTTCGTTCACACGTTATTTGAAAAGGAAATTTACAAATTCGTAAAAAGGAATTTACAAAAATGTAAATGTGCATTCGTCTTTTTACGTTAAACATAATTTACCTACATTTACGTTTCATTCATTAATCTCTTTAAATAACAAACGACACATGATAAAAAGTATGATTTTATTTATTACGTCTTGTTTATTTGCTATTATTATACGCGGTTTCCTGCGATGCATGGTGACCTACTTGTTCGGAGTTTCGTAGTACAAGCGTAGCGCGTAGCCACCGCTAGCGCGGGAACTCGGCTGGCAAACTCGCGCTCTGATTGGTCGCGGTTTTTCGTTAATATCTCCTAAACGAAGCCTCAGTTTAAATTTTTGCTAAGGAAAAAGTTGTTCCAATTCACCCCCCGAGTGCCCCATTTCCGGGTCGGAGGACATTTTTGGGACACCCTGTATATATATACATATATATATATAATGGATGTTATTTTCTCCTGTGTTAATAATTGAACAACAAACTAAAGTTGTTTCTCTGTAAGTAAAGGTTATGTTTTATTACATACTTATTATACACTTTTTATAACTATTTACAAACTCACCTGTAAATAAAGAAACGACAATTAGAGTCTATTGGTCACTCTCTTTATTCACACTACTTCCTATATGGCTTACTCAACTATCTCTATCTTTAATTAACGTTTATTGCACATGTCCTCTCTATATTCTTTTTTGTCTTTTTCTTCTCCCTGTCTTTCTCTATCTACAATGTAGGAGACAGTTCAGAGGGTGCGCATGCAAAGCGCGCTCGATTCAAATTAAAGGATGTATATTTTCTTTATATATATATATATACATATATACACATACACACACATATATACCTACATAAGTCTTTACGATATTTAAGTATGTAATCGAAACGGTTACAGCCTACCTCATTGTCTACACTAAATGGAGTTTGGACGTTGGGGCAACCGATCCTTCGTCTCCTGAAGTGTGTACCAGCTCACTTTTTGCTTCATCCACAAACCGAGTCTGTTCAATGGGGGAGTCATCGTCGTAACGTGAATGCAGGAGAGAGCTATGTCGCCTATTTCAACCCCCTATTGGTATCTGCCTATACCCCGAATTATTCCGGCACCCCCCCTCTGTTTGTCCATTATCAAGCTACCACCCCCCTTCCCCAGGATAAGGAGGGAGTGCCGATGTTCCAATAGGATACATGGGGAGGCCTTGGTAGCCGGTCTGTAGAAGAGACGTGACCGGGTTCGCACGATTACTTCCCCCAGGATGCGTGATGAACCATAAATGAATCTAATGCCAATACTTTCGTCTAACTACAACGGGGTAATGATTTGAAGATAGTAAAAGACGGATAGAGCAGATCGCGCCCCCTAATATTTCCATCCCCCACCCGTCGACCTAATTTCCCAATATTCCTCACCCACAGAAAGTAAAAGGAACGCGGCGCAAATGATAGCCCATCAGACATAACCGAAATTCCCCACTGGGATTGAATATCAGTTTCATCAGGGACTACCTTCTTTTTTTTTTAAAATGTTCCTTGAATTTTCGTGAGCCGTTCTTGGGAGCTATTAGTGAGCTGCCCCCTTACCAGCGAAGATCAATATGTTAATTGGTATTACCTGCAATCAAAATTGATAAATGTTATTTCAAGAAATTGTATTTGGGAAAATTTTCAAAAAACCCACACACCAGAGACTCCGAAGAGAAGCAGAAAAACGGAAAAGCAGTAGAGCCGGACCAACCCCCTCCGGAACCAAAGGTAGACGGGTGGGGAAGGAAAAAATTGCATGCGCCAGCACTGCATGCATGCAAGCACAGCGAGAATCAGTATTGACCCCGAAACTCATAGACCTGCGGGCCATTGCCCATCAAGCATGCGCTGACAGAAGAGAGAAGGAAGATCAGTCAGCTGACCAAGCCATGACAACCCGCGCTAGCGGGGATCGCCGTCCTGCGGGGGGAGGCAATGCTCGACCGACAGAGGGAATCATACCAACACCTTGTACGGTATCTGCATCGGTCCATATTCTCCGGTGCGTTTCACCAACGGATTTTCATGACCGGATACCTTGTATTTTTCAATAAGTGATTCTATGTATGGCACGGTTTGCTCAACCCCAGCCTCACCATGTAGTCTCACTGTCGAGTAATCATCTGGTCTACCTACTATGATTTTGAGAATGCGATTTTCTGCCGTTTGCAGTTTCTTGATATTAGTTTTTGCGGCTGCTGCCCATACATGTACTCCGTACATTAGTACTGTCCTAATAAACTTTAAACATGGTGAGCCTGAGGTTGAGGTTCAATTGCGAGTTGCGACAAATATGCGGATGCAATGCACCCGCAACCGCCCTCATCTTAGCCAGTCTGTCGAGCACCGCCGGGCCCCAGAACAGTCCCCTATCAAAAACAACCCCAAGTTATTTTACCTCTTTGGACCACGGGATACTGGTCCCCTGAATAGATAGGGTATTCCCATACAAATCAGTCCTTCTTCTAGTGAAGATAGTCGCGATAGTCTTCGCAGGGTTTACCGTGAGTTTCCACTGCTGAAAATATTCGACAATTTGGTCAAGATAGGCCTGGAGGCGACTGAGCAGAAGGCTCACGCGCTTCGATTCCATCATAATTAGAGTGTCGTCCGCGTATAAAGCTCAGAACGCTCCACGATCGGAATATCGTTAATATAGATATTAAACAGGAAAGGACCGAAGATGGAGCCCTGCGGCACTCCCGCCTCCACCCCATAGAGTTCAGATTCTGCGCCATTGATCACCACAAACAGCCTACGGTCGGTGAGATATGATTTTATCAGTTTGATAAAGACGATGTCCAAATTTATTTTGGACAGTTTAAATAATAGCCCACGATGCCAAACCGAGTCGAAAGTCTTGGACAGATCGAGAAGCACCGCCCCAGTGAGCCTCCCCACATTTAGTTGGTGACTGATAATTTGAGCAACTCTAATCAACTGATTAGTGGTCGAATGTTTTGACCTAACACCAAATTGCTGGTTAATGATGACATTATTATTTTCAAGATGCTTTATAAAATGCTTAATTAAGCAGCGCTCAAACACTTTACCAATCAATGAGAGGAGGCTCACAGGTCGGTAGCTCTCGATCCGATCCGTGGGCTTTCCAACCTTGTGTATAGGGATGACCCTGACTATTTTCCAAGCCTCAGGGTAGTATGAAAATTTTATGCAGGACTTGAAGATATAGTAGATCTGCAGTGTGACACGATGTGAAGAGTGCTTGAGCATTGGAGCCGTTATCCTATCGTAACCAGGAGCTTTTTTGTTTTTCAACGCCCTGATGACCGACGAGATTTCGCCCGGTTCGATTCTCAGATCAGCATTTTGATTGATTGGATTCAATTGATCGAGTGCATTACAAAAGGAGTCTACAGCCGGTTCGTGCGATGAATTGAGACTGACTATATTGCTATGAACCGATGCAAAAGCACGAGCAAGTGCCTCTGCCTTGTCTATATCTGAGGTTAAGGTCTCCGGTGGAACATTACCGTCGATCAGAGAAGGCATCAACTTTCTTTCCCCCGTGAGGACTCTATACTGAGACCAAAAATTGTTGTCTGATTTTTTTAAGAACCTAAGTCTCGAACTCCATAGCTCCTGTCGGAGTACGCTGACGCGATGGCTGATTTCTCGGGACAATAACTTGATAATCTCATGAAAATAAGAGGCATTGGTGGCTTGAAGCTTTCTCCTGATTCTCCTTCTATGCGAGATCAGGGCTGCAAGCATCGGATCATCCGTGTAGTTCGGATGCAGTGCTTTTTCGGAGAACGTAGAAGCCCTCCGATAGCACGCTATTAGAAATGATTCGAGAGATTTCATGCACTTGGTTATCTCATTTATGCTATCCAATTTGTGCCAGATGTGGTAGCCACTAGTATAATCCCTAAATTTGTCCCATGAGACAGTTCTAATACATCCCGAGGAAGGAAAGGTACCCTCTTCGGGCCTCAAAAGGACAGGACTATGCTGTGTTGAGGAATCATTGATAACCGTGCATGTGACTTTAGAGGTATGTTGTAATAAGAAAATGTCCAATGTGGACGGTCTATGCCGAGGACTTTGTTTGAAAGTAAAGTTGTCCGGAGAAATCAGCCTATACGTAGCGTTTGATGCGTGTTTATACAACTTGACACCGTTGGAGTTTGCAGTGAAATTGTTCCACGTCCTATGTCGGGCATTGAAGTCACCTCCAATGATGTAAGGAGCCGGAAGGCGAGCAAGCTGGTTGAGCCCCTGCTCGGTAATATTCGTACTCTTCGGGACATACGCCACGGCGACTGTAACTCCTGGTGACTTTAGTCTAACGGCTGCCAGTTCCATGCCTGAAATAGGTTTCACAGTGAGTTGCCTGAATTCAATTTCGTTATGAATCAATAACGCTACCCCTCCACCAGAGCCAGGACCATCCCTATCAGATCTTACAATTCCATACCCGGGAATCGTCAAAGAAATGCCGGGTTTTAGCCACGTTTCGGTAATCAAGGCGATATTTATCTCGTATTTGTGCAGCAACATAATGAGCTCATTTCGCTCCCCCCCCCCCAGGGACCCAGGGTTCCAGAGGAGGACAACCGGAAAGTTACTGCTTAGTCCAGGGAAGATGCCACTTCCGCAAAAGCAGCAAACTGCTCAAACTCAGAGTTACAGTTCTGCAATTTAGCCAAAAGAAGCATGGCCGCACCAAGCATCTTATCAACATTGCAGATTTTGTAAATCTCCTTAAAAGTTCTGAGCGTCTCATCGACAGACGATAGCCCCGGTTTATTCGGAGCCTCGTGATAAGTGTTGGACTGCGAGGTAGGAAAACTATGCGGATTTTTCTGCCCCGCATTGGCTGTATAACTCGACGAGGATGTCTTCCCAGCAACATACTGACTCCTCGGCAGGAGAGCATCCTTGTAGGAGACCAGAGGTCTGACATGCGAAGGGTGGGACACCCCCCCCCCGCCCCAAATGTGTGATGTAAGCCGGAGGTACCGACATGGAACGCGGCTTCGGAAGACGGTTTGACAAGTACTTTTCAAGAGAGGGGCACTTTGAAAAATTTGCTGTATGTGGATCTCCACAGTTAGCACACCGTGGATGTTCATCTCTCGGCTTCTTACACTCCGAGGAGATGTGACCCTCTCCACATTTCACGCATTTGGGAGCGTGCCCACAATTAATGGACGAGTGTCCGAAGGCCTGACATCTGAAGCATTGAGTATAGGGTTTATGAGACATAAATTTATCCCAGTATACTCTGGTATAGAAAAGAAAACCAATCTTTTTGACTGTTGCCATTGTCACTCCCTGAGTAAAGGCCACACGATAAGTGCAGTAGCCACCCCACCCTTCATTACGTGCTCCCAGAGGAGTGCAGGGAACCGGCGTTATCCCGTGGGTTTTTATCTCATCAATAATTTCCTTCGTGTCCATCCGCGGGAGCCCTTTCAGCGTGAGAGCCGTAACCCTCTCTGAATTCAGAGTAAAGGTGTGAAAAGACTTATTTTGACTTATTAGTGCGTCTTTGAAGTCGCGAAAGTGACTTATTTCAGCAAAGTGAATTCTAAGACGGTTTCCCAGGAATTTTAGCTTGAAATTATTTCCGTAGGCCTCGGAAAGTTGTTTGGTTACACGAACGACATTTCCATCGAAACCAGAAACATAGATGGGCGGGGGGCACCCAACTCCCCCCGCCGCATCCCCTCCCATTGGCGAACCGCCCATGTCGGTCTTTTTATTCCGCGGGTTGCCCTCCGCGAAGTTTGGACTTGTATTTTTGCGTTTTTTAGTGCCGCTATCCCTAGTATTAACTATATTATTAATATTCATATTGACTGGGTCGTCAATAGGATTATTTACAAATAAGTTCAGCACGTTGAAACGATTGTGCACTGGCACGTTTACTTCCATGCACGCCTCGACGCCCCGAACACTGTCCGCGCTTGCGCAGACAGAGCCCGCAACATCGACGCATGCGTCGTCCGACTCGTCAGTCAGCCGCATGGGTGATATACATAGTGGGGGGAATTGAGAAGACGAGCTTGGCGGCGGATTTCGCGCGCGCGTGACTGCGTCGTTCTTCCCGACCACGTGTGTGGTCGGTCTGGCCTGTATGGCGGCCATCTTGGGAAGTCTCTTGAACTTCCCCTCAGCGATGAAGTCTTGAATCAAGACAACGACAGGGCGATTTTCGCCCTCTTTAGAATCCACCTCACCCTCCGACGCAGGGTCGGGGGGTAGAGTGATGAAGATATTGTCCGGGTTGAATAAAGAAGGATCAGATTGACTTACCGTCACCGGTGTGTCTGAATCTAAATAAAATTAGATAGGGCCTGCAGATCCCTCCTCGGCCGAAATAATTGAGAGAGAGTCAGAAGCCCTCAGATATTGCTCCACGAGATTGGAGACCCTCGGTGGTGATACGGGGGGAGCCAAGACTACCTCCTCAGTTGATCCTTCGATCGGGGCCGGGGCCGCCGATATCGTCGTCCTCAGTGTATCCTTTGATTCGATGTTATCCCGTGTAAGGCCACATTTTAATTTCCCCGAAACTTCAGGGGCACGCTGGAATTCACTTGCCTTACGCCTCACCGCGAGGCGTTTCGATGATGGCGCGGGGCGGCGATCCGGCGGCGCCATCAGGAAACACTCTACGACGTTAATAATTAAATTAAGAATAATTGAACAAATTAACCGAGTGAACGAAAATGTAAAAATGAATTTACGCAGTTCCCATGCGGGAACAGCCTTTTTTTTTTTTATTAGAGAGGAGGGGAAAATGCCTTTACGCATACCCGGGATGTCCTACGGGTTATGTGGGACTCAACCATTATGGAATACCCACTAAAAACCCCTCCTCTGTCTCCCTCTTCGGTTCCCCACCCCATTTTTTTTTTTTTTTTTACGTGAGGAAATGCATTACGCACACCCCCGCCCTCCTCCGATGTGGGAGGGGTGGGTGGTGGTAGTGTGGGACTCGCCCCCATAGGGAATAACCCAGGGGAAATACCCATTAAAACCTCACGGTGGCCGGGCTCGGCGCTCTGCGGGGAGGCACCGGGATCTCTTGCGAACACAACCGGTACCTCCCCAGCGCCGGCTCCGCCAGATGTAGGTGACGGAGCGCCCTCTCTGATGGGGGGGGGAGGCTAGAAGCCCCACCCCCCCATCGGACCGCGGGTGCCACAGTCCCGCGGTCCCCAACTCTCCCTTTTAGTCGCCTCTTACGACAGGCAGGGAATACCTGGGGGGGGGGGGCCCTCACCACCCCGGCGGCAGCACAGGCGTCGGGCCGAGAGGTGGGGCGCCGGCTGGCACCCCACTCCCCGGCCTCGCAGCCCCGCAACAGGCGGCATGCCCGAGGGCCCGCCGATGCCTATTGTGCGGGGCCGCCGCGTCTCGCCGACCGCTGCAGCGGCCAGCCGAGAGTAGGAGGGACTTAGTTCAGGGGACCCCCGGTCCCCCGGCGGCCGGGGAGGCGGCTAACCGCCGCCCCCGGGCGCGCCTCGCCCTCCTCCTCTCGATACGGGCGGGATCGGTCCGCTCCCGACCCCGCTCGTCGTCCTCCTTCCGCGAGACCACGGTCTCGCAGTAGGAGGACATGGCCTTCCACGACCTCTCGCTCCCCACCATGGCAGCGACCACGGCAGGGAGCGAGAGGTCCCACCCGACCGCCAGTCGAAGCACCCGCCTCTCCGAGGAGAAGGCCGGGCACTCTTCCAGTGCGTGTTGCGCGGAGTCGAGATCCGCGCCGCACTGGTGGCAGCCGGGCGTCGTTTCCGCCCCGACCTTCCGCAGGTACTCTCCGAAGCACCCGTGCCCGGAAAGCACCTGCGTCAGGCGGTAGGACAGCCGACCGTGGCGGCGGTCCAGCCACTCATCAAAGACCGGCAGGACCGCCCCCACGGCCC
>NW_015374234.1:89168-90735 GCF_001272555.1 Dufourea novaeangliae | reverse complement strand
CCCGCGGCTCGCCTCCACACTTCGACCGTCTCCGGCGACGGGTAGTCCCCGTTTCGGCGGTGTGCCTGCCGACGCCGGTAAACGTCGGCATCGACCACCGCCTGAAACTCGAAGGGGACGACCCGCGCGAGGACGACCGCCGCCTCGTGTGATAGGGTGCGGTATCCGCGGGCGATCCTGACGGCCACGCGGCGTTGCAGGCGCCGTAACAGCTGCCTGCCCCGCCAGCAGGTCGCCAGGTCAGGCGCCCATACAGGAGAACCGTAGAGCGCCATCGCCCGCGCCACACCCATGTAGAGGCGGCGCACGCCCTCCTCCGGTTCCCCGAGGTTCGGCAGTAGATGACCCAGCAGGGTCATCACCGCTTCCACCCGGGGGACGAGACGGTCGAAGTGTCCTTCCCACCTCCAGCGGCTGTCCAGGTCGAGGCCGAGATACTTCATCCGGCCCTCGACCCGGACAGCCGCGTCGCCCACTCGGATCCAGGCCTGGGGGGCCCGCCGGGACAGAGGCAGTCCGTGGAATAGGACCACCTCCGTCTTAGTCGGCGAGATTCCCAAGCCCAGGGCCTGGATCCTTCTGGCGACCATGGCCACAGCTACTTCCACCAGACGGCTGACCCTGGTCCCGTCCCTCCCAACACCGATGATGAGCGTGTCGTCTGCATAACAGACGACACGCACACCGGGTGGGAGGGGCCCGCGCAGCGCCGAGTTGTACCCCAGGTTCCACAGCAGTGGGCCCAGTACGGACCCCTGGGGTACTCCTCGGCAAACCCTTCGTCGCACCAGCGTACCCCCTCGACGGGGGTACCCGATTTCTCTGTCCGATAGATAGTCCCGGATCACGGCCCGCAGATACGGGGGCACTCCGTGTTCACGGAGCGCCCCACGTATCGCGTCCCAGCGGAGGGTGTTAAATGCGTTGGCTATGTCCAGGCTTACAGCCAACGCCCCCCCCCCCCCCCGGGAGACCGCCAGCTCCGTGAGGGCACGGAGACGCTCGACAGCATCGAGCGTCGACCGGCCCTCGCGGAAACCAAACTGGCAGTCAGCCAGTCCGGAACCACCCGCGGACAGCCCCCTCGAGAGGCGGGTAGCAGGCACACGCTCAAATAGCTTACCCGCCTCGTCGAGGAGGCAGATCGGCCGGTACGCCGAAGGGTCGCCGGCGGGCTTACCCTTCTTCGGGATCAGGGTCAGCCGCCCTCGCTTCCAAATGAGCGGGACCCGCCCCGACATCAGGCAGCCGTCCAGCAGCCGCCTGAGTCGGGGCCCGAGGACGCGCAGAGCCAAGCGCAGCGTCTTCCAGGGGATGCCGTCCGGCCCCGGGGCCTTATTCCGGCCACCGAGGCGCGCGACGGCCCCCGCGAGCTCCTCCTCCCCGACCCCCATGTCGGCGGACCAGGTGTACGGGTCCGCTGGCTGGAGCGGTCGGCGACCCTCCTCCGGATTTTCCAAAAAGAGGGCACCAACCACACGCTCGAGCACAGGGAGGTCGAGACTCTCGGTGACCGAGGGGGCGGCAGGCCGCATTCGTCCGAGGACGATGCGGTAAGGCCGCCCCC
>NW_015374234.1:67953-88871 GCF_001272555.1 Dufourea novaeangliae | reverse complement strand
GGGCCGCTGCCGCGGCGGCCGAGCCACCGCCTCTGGTTCAGGAGGCTCCGGCGACAAAGGCGCGGGCGGCGGCATACGGAGGGCCTCGGGGTTGGGGTCACCAACCGCCAACGGTCCCTCCGTCGGCGTCGCCGTCATGGACCCCTCCCGGGCCAACCGCGGGCCGGACAGCGCCTTCAGAGCGGAGAGTCGGGCTCAGAGGTCTTTGACCTCAAGTTCGAGCTCCAGCTCCCGCTCGGAGAGTACTGTCCGTTTCGCCTGTTCGGCCGCCGCGTGTTTAATTTGGAGGGCGGCCTCCCGGAGAGCTCGGAAGTTGGTGCCCTTCAGGTTAGAAGAGCACCTCGCGACCTTCTCTATGACGTGGACGCTGTCTATGATGGCGGCGCCCAGGTCGGGCGTCGGAGCGCTCCGCATCTCCTCGGCGACTTTGTCGTCCGAAGGCAGCCTTTTGCAGGACTTGTGGACAGGTCGTGGCGGCACCGACCGATCCATCAAGTCCCCCTCCTCCCAGGAGGCGGCGCTCTTGGTAGCTCAAGCTCTATGAGCTTCCTCTTTGCCTCCAGAAGGCCTTCGTATTCCCCGGTGGTGGGGGGCCTGCCCCTCTTTCGGCCCCTCCCGGCACTGGCGCTGGACCTTATGGACGACGCCACCGACACCGCCGAGACTCTCGACGTGTCCGATTCTTCGCCGTCGCTCAGGTCCATCGCCTGGTCGAGGTATCCGGCACTGACGGAACCCTCCAGGCCAGCCGACAGGCGCTGCAGCCTCACCACGGGGGCTCTGTTCGTTCTGGAGGCGGCCAGTCCCGTGGGACCCGGCACCGCCTCCGAAGGGGGGTCGCCCCTTCCCTCTCCAGTAACAGCTAGGATTCCGGCGGCCTGGTGGTCCACCGCCGGATCCTCACGGTCGTCGGATGACGACATGGGTGTGGCCCGCTCAGCCACCACACCCACGCCTGCTCCTGGGGCTCCGAGTTCCCCTGGAGCAGTAACTCCTTTGTCTTTCCTTGTGTCAGTCATGTTTATTTTTATAGACATCTCCCTCACTCCTACCACACACACCGTTAGCACCCTTCGCAGCCGAGGCCACCAAGGGTCCCAGGGGGCACCACGTGGAGGTGGTGTGTGTGCATTTGACCGGACCCAGCTCGCCGACTTCGCCGAAATTCGCCGCAGCAGGCCGCACCGTAGTGATGCCTGATTATAGGTCGAATATCAGTTCCATCGTGGTTTTTGACGCAGGTCAGAGTGTTACGTAGGAGCTCGAAGACCCCTACGCACCCCTCGCTGCGAAAGCTCGGCCCAGCCTACGCCCCCCTCGGTTCCCCACCCCAAGGCCAACGGAACTCAGCCGTGAGGCAATACCTCGTTGGAATTGGGAGGTCTACTTAGCCTTGCGGCTTACCTTCTTCTTCATATACAGGCTACATGCCCTTATTTCCCTTCCTCCTGTCTTCTTCTTTCCTACTTCCTTCTTTCTTCGTTCTTCATCCTTCTTTCTTCTTTCCTCTTTTCTTCTTTCTTCTTTCTACTTCCTTCTTTCTTCTTTATTCTTTATTCTTTCTACATCTCTGTTCTGTTCTTCTTCCTTCTTCTATCTCTTTTCTCCTATTGCGCGATATCTCACAATATTCTCCATTTACTCTTTGCCTTTTTCCCATTCTTATCTACTCCTTTTGATTTTCTATCAGTGCCCGATGGCTGCTTACATGCTTAGTCTATGTATTACAATAATTCATTCGTCATAAATTAAATAAATAAATAATGAAATAATTAAATAATTAAATAATTAAATAATTAACAAAAATAAAAATATCACAGTCCTTAGTCTCCCATAATGGGTAAGTCAATTTATAAATAACGTAAAAGTGTAAAAGTAAAATAAAATAAAATAATATGTATAAATGTCTAACATAATAGAATAGTTAAAATAATAAAATTAAAAGTAATAAATATAAAATAAATAATAATAAAATAATTTAGTCAGCTACAACAAAAACACTTGGTCGCCTAATAAATATATATATACAATTTGTCCAATACAACCTAACAAAGCATTAATGCAGCACTTATAATATGACTAGATAAGATTCCTTTGATTATTACTATCTCGCATAGGAATGGAGATAGAGTAGGTTTTTGTTATTAACATATATCATCATTTACAATAAATATACTATAAATACTACAATACATACCATAAAATACAATACAATACCATATATGTATAGGGTGTTACCATTAATTTAAGCGTCTCCTTTCCTCTGTACGTCCTGCCAGGATTTTGGCTGTGTGTTGTTTTTTATAATCTTTCTTCACTCTATTTATCCTTGTCTCTTCCTCTTTCTATATCCCTCTTTCTTCTTCTTCTCATCTTCCCTTTCACGGTTTTCTTTGGCTTCCATTACTTTCTTGATATATCCCTTTATGGCCTTTCTACTATCCTCCTGCTCTAACTTTTCTACAAAATTTCTCTTTGTTAACTCGACACCAATTTCTTCATTTATTTCCTGTCTATCTTGCGTCCATTCCTTGCACACAAAAATTGTGTGCATCGCATCGTCCTTGTTAACCTCATAGTACAAGCAACCTGCCTTCTCCGCTTTCCCGATTTTGTTCAGGTAATCTCTATAGCAACCATAGCCCCCCATACTTTGCGTCAAATGATAGTCAAGTATTCGAGGGCCCCACTCTATCCATTTACTTATATCCGGGATAATCATCCTTGTCCATTCACAGTTTTTCTCCTTACTCCATTCCTGTTGCCATAACTCCATTGTCCTACTTCTTTCCTGTTTTTTGATTTTTTCCTTATCCGTGTCATGTCCTTTCTCTCTCTTGCTTTCTTCTATCCTTCGGAAGATTCTGCTTCTCTCCTCTATCACCAACCTCCATGGTGGCTGTCCTGCCAGGACGCACAGTGCCGCATGGGACGTCGTGCGATATGCTCTTGTCAATCTAATTAACATAACTTTCTGTACCCAATGTATCTTTTTCTTGTTCCACTCTACCTCCATTGCTCTATGCCATACGGGCGCCCCATACAATATTATCGATTCAATTACTCTGTAGTATAGACTTCTGGTATGGAAGGTGGCTACTCCTGTGTTCGTCATTAACCTAACTAATGCTCCCGCCGTTTTAATAGCTTTCTCACACGTTCTGTTTACATGTTCCTTATACACCTGGTTATCCTCAATACACACTCCTAGGTATTTCACGCATCTCACACTCTTCACACACACATTACCCATTCTCACTTCCATACTTCCAATCCTTTTCCTACCTGTAAGCAGTATAATTTCCGTCTTTTCCTTCGCTAACGACATAGCCTCCCCTTCGAACCATCTGTCTATATTCTTTAACGCCTTGTTAGTTTTTTCAATTATAATTATAATATCCGTATTTTTCCCTTCGATAACTAGCGCTATGTCATCGGCATAGCCTATCACTTTAGCCCCCTGCAGCAATCTAATCCTCAGCAAAGAGTCGTATACGAGGTTCCACAGTATTGGGCCCAGAATCGACCCCTGTGGGACTCCCGCATACACTTTTTTTTTTCCTATAGCTTTTTCCCCCCACCGTATATTCAATTTCTCTATTATCCATATAATTTTTAAGAATATTTGTTAATTTACTACTTAATTTCCTTCTTTCTATTGTCTTTATTATGCTATTGTACTGCACTGTATTGAACGCGTTCTTAACATCTAGTGTAACCAATATACAGTGTATGTTTTTATCCTTAGCCTTATCCCACGTTTGTATCGCGCTTATCAGGGCATGTATCGTTGACTTCCCCTTCCGAAACCCATATTGATTCTCTTCAAACTCCGTTTCTTCCAGTATTCTTTCCTTGATAATTTTTTCCAATACCTTCGCCATATTTGATATCATACATAGGGGCCTCCAATCTGATGGGGCCCCCGTTATTTCCGCTTTCTTAGGGATTAACACCAGCTTCCCAATCTTCCACACCTTTGGGAAATATCCTAGCTCAAAGCATGCTTTATACATATTTCCAATAATTTCAGGCCTTTGTTCTGCTAGTATTTTGATTATTCTAGCCGGTATTCCATTTCTCCCAGGGGCTTTCTTTTCACTCAGGTTTTTGACTATTTTCTCTATTTCCTCATTGGTAATCTGTCTGTCTGTGTTATCTTTTTTGTTCCCTCTTTGAATGCCCAGCATGTCCCCGATGTCCCTTTTCTCCAGCCTATAGCTTATCCCAGTATGCTCTATATTTTGCTGTTCTAATACAAATAGCCCTTCAATAATTTTTTCTGTATCCTCCCTATTTGTTTTACTCGGAGGTGCGCTCTTTTTTAGCATCTTGAGTACTGCTTTATAGGGCCTTCCCCACGGATCTCCTTCTACTGTTTCCTGTAGATTTCTCCATGCTTTTATTTTAGCTGTTTTAATTTCTTTGTTCAGTTTCTTCTTTATCTCTTTGTATTCCCTATTCAGGTGTTCGATGATATTGGCTTCTTTTTTCTTTTTTCTGGCCCTCTGCAACCTCCTCCTGGCATGGTGCCCTTCCTTTCTTATCTTTTGTACATCAATCGTCCACCAATGAGCCTTCGGTTTGTTCGCTATCACATCGGGAACTGCCCTTCTTGCCTCCTTTACCGCTTCCCCTATAGCTGTTATATACTTATCAATCCTGTCCTCAGTCCATTCGTGTCTATTAGTTTGCCTGGTTTTTTTATCGTAGTTTTTTATGAATGTTTCAAAATTTATCGGTCCCTCGTTTTTGTTGTCATTGTTGGTGTTCTCGTTTTTACTGTCTGCTATTTCCTGTTCCAATTTTATGTAGTATGTATTTATGATCCGATCCAGAGTATTTCCCTACGATGGTACTGCTTATCAGGTTCTGGTATGTAACACTATCTAGAATCATGATATCTATCAATGATTTGGCCCCGTTTCTTTCAAACGTATACCCCATGCCAGTACTTTTAACTGTGATAAGTCCCTCTTTGGCACAGAATTCCAGCAACATGCTCCCCCTTTTGTCGGTCCTATCCGAGCCCCAATCCGTGGCCTTAGCGTTCAGGTCGCCCGCAATTATTATTTGCCTGTTCCTGTTTTCTTTTGTTGTTTCCTCTATCTCATTTAGGATCTTAGTGAACTCTTCCAATTTTATGTTTGGGAATATGTAGCAGCTGAGGCAGACAATATTATCCGCCTCAACCGCTACATACCCGTTCCCCTTTTTGATTAACCTAATAGTTTTTAATTTATTGATACCTTTATTAGTAATCCATATTGCAGCCAGTCCTCCTTCGTCCCTGTACCAGTTTGTAGGTGTCCTATATGGTTCACTTATTATAGCCAGGTCTATTTCCTCTTCATTCGTGGTGCGTTCCATGCGATCTTGTGCTAGTCTACATTTGTTCATATTAATTTGTAATATTCTTAAAATTTGTCTATTTTCAGTGTTATTTTTTCTGTTTTTACTATTATTTCTGCTTTTGTCCTTATTCATTATTTCCTACTTGTTCACTAAGTCCGCCCTTGTTTTCCTTCTCTCTTTTCTATCTTGTTTTTGCCTCCCTGTACGCTTCTCTGTATTTTCCGCACCTTGTACTCCCTGTCGTGTGCCCCTCCGTGTCGCATAATGCACATCTCGCCTCCTCCTTGCATTGTTCGGCATTGTGCCCCTCTTTCGTGCACTTTCTGCATGCTTTGCTCAGGTTCTTTCCACTGCATTCCCTCGCCCTATGGTTGAAGCCCCAGCATTTGAAGCAGCGGACTATTTCCTCCCTCATCTCTATCCTGCACTCACTCCATCTTATTTTGATTCTGCCTAATTTCTCAAGTTCATTTGCAGTTTGCTCTGTCGTTATGACAGTTGTATTCTGTCTGTCCCCAAATGCGGGTCTGAGTGCCTTTATCTCTAGGTATTCCTCCTTGTTCCCTTGTATTTTATTAGTTATGGCGGCCTTAATGTCTTCAATCGTAGTATTCATGTCTAGGTCTTTCACATGAAGTACTCTGATTGGTCCCCTTCTTCCCCCCGTATCCGCCTTATATCCTTTGGCCTTTTTGTTAATTAGGTGTTTGACCCTCTCCACCTCCTGGTTATTTCCCCTAATTGTTACCATTAGGTCCCTTTTCTTATTGCTTCTCACCCCCTTAACTGCAATATTTTCCTCCTCTATATTTATATTTTCTTGTAGCGTACGCAACGTTTCTGCGTAGCTTTTGTCCCCTCCTTTAACTATAACGACCCCCTCGTCTTTGTTTGTCCTATTAGGCCTGTCCCTCCTTCTAGGTGTCGTCCCCTGCATATCTCCCTGTGGTTTCATGAAATACAGCCGTATTTCCATGTCGCTGTCCCTATAAACTATTTCTAGTATTTTTCTTATTTTGTCTACATATTTCCTCTCGTCTATGTACATTGCCAACTTGCGTCTTTCGTGTACCTCCATTAGAGTTCTCACCCTTTCCACTGCCCCGAACATATTTGTGACTTGTGTTTTTTGTAGTGATCCCTGTCCTCTTTTCCTTCGTACCCTGTTCTCCTCTATTTCTTCTGTTCCGCCCTCTTCTGCTGTTTGCCTCCTGCCTATCTCCAGTTGGTATAAATATCTTTCTTGTTTGTCCATGGTTCCGTTTTTGTTAGGCATTATTAGCAGCCTCTTGATATAGGCTACTTCTCCCGGCCCCACCTCTTGTTTCTTTAACCCTTCGTACTCCGTGGTGTTGTCAACAAAGTCCTTGTTATTGTCTTTGTCCTCATTTCCCTCCGTTACTATAGCCACGTCCCATTCCTGGTCCTGTCTATTCGTTTTTCCCCATTCCATTTTAGTCCTTTCAAACGCTCTTTCCGGCCAATTTTCATTAATGAGTCTCTCTTTTTCTTCCTGATCCTGACTCGATTTTATCGCCTCTATTATTTGGTCGTCTCCTAGTTCCTTTACGTCCACCATTTGAGTCCCTGCATCCACTCCTTCATTTGTCCTTTCATTCTCCATGCAGGTTGGACATTTCATTGCCCCCTTCTCTTCCTTGATTCTCTTGTTTCTCTCTCTTTTTTTGTTTAACGCTTGCAATTTATTCATCGCCTTTGCCATATCGCCTACTACTTTTACCAGATCCGCTGGCACTTTACATGCTCTTGTCATATCACAGACAAGTTTTATTTTGTCCGCAAGTCCCTTGACCTCAATGTCCATGGGATCCTTCTCCATTCTCCTATTGTCCTGTATGTCACTGACTCTCTTCCTCTTTCCAATCGGTCTAGGAACTTCTTCCTCCCATTCCGTGATGTCTATCACATTAGCCTCCTTATCCTTATCTTTCTTGGCTATATCCGAGAGAGAGTGTGACCTCTCCCTTGTCGTTAACCTATCCGGGCTCCTTATTATTTTGTTTTTAACCTTGAACGGATCCACTATTGTCTCCGTTTCCATTGCCTCCTGCATCTTGCTTCCAGTAGCTTTTACCGGTGTCTGGGCCTGGTTCCCTACCACAGACACGGAGCAGTAGTCGGATAACTGCCGGGGGGGACCTGCTCGCCCACTCCCACCTCCGGCAGGTACTGGGGGGTCTGATTCCCCCTGCACCGTAAACTTCTTTTTTGTCCATAACCAGTCCATATTATGTGGGTTTTTGACTGTTGTATACCTCCCCCCACCTAGTCAGGACGAGAGGAGGGGAACGTTGCGGCTTGGGGATTTGTTATGTGTGTGCGTGTGTGTGTGTTTGATTGTATTTGGGGCTGTTATACCAGGGTGGTGGGAGGCCACCAGTCCTGGGCGCAGTTACCCTTGTCTGTGTGCGTGTGTATAAGTGTATGTGTGTATGTATGTGAGGGCCCGTTACACCAGGGAGATGGTTTTATCCATCTGTCCTGGGCGCGGGTATCCCTCCCTGTGTTCATTCGTGTTTAGTGTAGTTGTACTATTGCTTGTGTGTGTGTGTGTGTGTGTGTGTGTGTGTGTGTGTGTGTGTGTGTGTGTGTGTGTGTGTGCGTGCGTGCGTGCGTGCGTGCGTGCGTGCGTGCGTGCGTGCGTGTGCGCGTGTGTGCGCGTGTGTGTGTGTGTGTGTAAGTAAGTGTAAGTGTTAAGTATGTGGGATAGGAAAGGGAAGAGGAAGGGGGTGGGAATGGAAGTTACAAGCCGACGCAGCCATTCATCCCTTCAGCACGTTGCCTTAGACCTTGGGATTGTCGACCTGTGTGCCTCTTACGTCGTTAGCAGTCCCCCCCGCATCCACCCTACTAAAGATTTCTCTTTTTCTGGTTTCAGCGCGGAGGACTCCCAGGGGCACCACGAGGAGGTGACGCAAGAGGACTCGACCGGGTCAGGCCCTCCAGGATCCCCAAGGGCAGCCGCTAATGACCCACCGGAGCCGAAGCCCAGGTGAGTATCGCATAGCTTGCTGCCGTTGGTTCACCTTTCGGTTTTTGACTTCCAGGTACACCACCCGGAAGAAAACCATCACCGGCCTCAGCCGGTCCCCTGGAAAAAGGCGGACCGTCCCTACCCAAGGGCCCACAGACGAGAAAATGACAAATGACTAAAAAATCAGTTGCCACACTCCAGCCTACAGACACCAAGGGTCACAGGGACCCCCATGCGGGAACAGCCTGGAACGATACAATACAATAACACTGTAGGTCGTATGGATGTCGAAGCTCGAGTGCGAAAGCAAAACACGTCCGTACTGTACGGCGACACGGCAGCGATTGTTGATCAGTTTCATCAGGTACTACCACCGCGTTCTGGGTCTTATAAAAACACACCCCTCCCTAGGATTGACGCTCTCTCTCTCCAATCTTGCGTCGGTATGTTGCAGCGTCTGCCAGGCGCTCCATGGCTCATCGTAAACATTCGTTATACTAGGATCATGGTGTTTAGCGGCACATACCCGTATGAGCGAGGCCTGATGATATGAGTACCATACTTCACGTCTGTTGCTATACTTACAGGGATTGCCTTCCGGAAAACGATGACTGTAGGACTCGTTGGACCGATATCCCGCAAAGTGATGGCCGCCATTCTTCCGGAATTCGGTGTACCACTATACGCTCTACTGATTGGTATCGCATCCGGGCCTCGCTGCTCCAAGCTACAAAGTGATACGGATAGGACTCCGAAAATGTTCCTAACATGGTTCTCCCCATCACTCAGGCCCGAATGAACGATCCTGTCATCAGTTTCTTCTCCTTCATCCATGAATAGGTCATATAAAGGGTGTCCCAAAAATGTCCTCCGACCCGGAAATGGGGCACTCGGGGGGTGAATTGGAACAACTTTTTCCTTAGCAAAAATTTAAACTGAGGCTTCGTTTAGGAGATATTAACGAAAACCCGCGACCAATCAGAGCGCGAGTTTGCCAGCCGAGTTCCCGCGCTAGCGGTGTCTACGCGCTACGCTTGTACTACGATGCTCCGAACAAGTAGGTCACCATGCATCGCAGGAAACCGCGTATAATAATAGCAAATAAACAAGACGTAATAAATAAAATCATACTTTTTATCATTTGTCGTTTGTTATTTAAAGAGATTAATGAATGAAACGTAAATGTAGGTAAATTATGTTTAACGTAAAAAGACGAATGCACATTTACTGTTTTGGAAATTCCTTATTACGAATTTGTAAATTTCCTTTTCAAATAACGTGTGAACGAAAAGGTAATGTAACAGAGAATGAACGAGAAGTGATCGTAATTCGGTATTGGTATAAAAATTCGTTGTTTAATAACGGTCAACAATGTTACTGATAATGAATAACTTTCTTCAAAAAGCCCAAAGAAAAAGTTAGGTACAGAAACTTGCAGAATTATCGCCGTAAATAAGCCATAGCTTGCGTTAAATTAAGAAAATAAGAATCTGCAATAAATTGATTAGAACTCACCCTTTCAGAAATTCACCTGCAGTTTGCAAACCTGTGTCACTAGGTCACTGAACCGATCCTAGTCATCGACGGCCGAAACGGTTTATGGCAGGGTATCGCCCAGTTCGCAGATGATCGCAGGTATACCTCACTCATACGGCCACCTCTGTCGCCCGATTGCTAACCAACTGACTGAATTTTTCCGAAAGGGCTTCCTCTACCCCCAAGTAGTTTCCCATCGTTACATTCAGAGTTCACTCCCACCACGACAAGATTTAGGTAAAAAGAAACCAACGGTTCTAGGATAACACATGCTTTGCAGAAGTGCAAGGAAAGATCCGTCGCGCAGTGCCTCCAAGATGCCGTAGCCCGTTAATTTATTGCCAGGGTACCTACTGCTTCGAGATAGAAAACAGACATCATGTGCATCGGCTTGAAAATGTCCGAAATGAAGAGGACCAGCTACGTATCCCTTGCTTCGAGTTGGTAAGTACAATGTACATTGTCTATCTCGAGGAGCAGGGAAAAAAACTTACCGACGCGCTGAATGCGCCGCAGTAGCTGCCGGCCCCGCCGGCGGGTCATCAGGTCGCGGGTCCACACGGGTGACCCGTATAGGGCCATCGCCCGCACCACCCCCATGTAGAGGCGGCGTACCCTCTCCTCCGGCCCCCCGAGATTGGGCATCAGACGACCCAACAGGGTCGCCACGCCCTCAATCCGGGTGACCAGGCGGTCGAAGTGTCCTTCGAAGCGCCAGCGGCTGTCCAGGTCGAGGCCGAGGTACCTCATACGTCCCTCGACCCGGACACAGGCGTCTCCTACTCGGACCCAGACCTGGAGGACCCGCTGCGACAGAGGCAGACCATGAAACATGACTACCTCCGTCTTTGGCGGCGAGATCTGCAACCCCAGGTCCCGGATCCTGGCGACGATGAGCGCCGCCGCCACCTCTGCAATGCGGAGGTCCTCGTTCACTCTCTCCCGACCGCGATGATCAGCGTGTCGTCCGCATAGCAGACGAACACATAATTTGCCTACATTTACGTTACACATAATTTGCCTACATTTACGTTACACATAATTTGCCTACATTTACGTTTCATTCATTAATCTCTTTAAATAACAAACGGCAGATGATAAAAAGTATGATTGTACTTATGCGCAGTTTCCTGCGATGCATGCTGACCTACTTGTTTGGAGCTTCGTAGTACAAGCGTAGCGCGTAGCCACCGCTAGCGCGAGAACTCGGCTGGGAAACTCGCGCTCTGATTAGTCGCGGTTTTTCGTTAATATCTCGGTAACGAAGCCTCAGATTACATTGTTGCTAAGGAAAAAGTTGTTCCAATTCACCCCCCGAGTGCCCCATTTCCGGGTCGGAGGACTTTTTTGGGACACCCTGTATATGCTTCATCCACGTTGATATGGCCTCACGCCCTAATTCGTGCGCTCCATTGGCCAACTATTCGGTCAAGTGAATCTTCCCAATTCCAACGGTGGTATGTTCAATGACTCCTTTCGTTCCGATCCTACTGATTCCTTCGCTTTACTCCACAGTTGGCTGGGGACTGAGAGAGATTATTTTGTGGCCGAATATTTATACTTAAACCGCCCCACTACCTCTTTTCACAGATGGGTTACCTGTCCAGAGTTCAGCGCAAACACATGCCCGCCTGACACTCCCAATCCGTATCCCCTTCCTCAATCCGGTTCCAGATCTCTTAGATTTCAACCCCGATCTCCCATAGAAATTACACGTCCATTGGACTGTTAATCTCTCGAGGTTCGGAGGATTTGAGAAGGCATTTTGTGGCAAGATACGATCGATCGACAGCCTAATCGTATCCCCCTTTACCTTCTTCACGGAGGGTCTACGTATCCCGAGTACTGGGCAATCACATGCCTCCCGTACACGATACTCCCATTCCGTATCCTGTCATATCTATTCTTCATTACCCGGACCCCTTTAATCGTACTGTTTCCTCCACCCTGTTTTCATACTCCCGTTGTCATCCTTCCTTCGACCCTTCCAACCTTCCGTATTCCTCTTCTCATATTCCACCTGAGTGTCCCATTGTTGCTCATGGAAATAAACTCCAAGACACCCCCACCCCCTGGTGTTGAAATCCAATTTTTTGTATATAAGCTCACTAGGGGCAGCAGGCGCAGCTATGGGCGCCTCGGTGTCCTTCGCAGGAGAGGTGGCTGCAGCTGGCTCACCAGCCACTTGAAGGGGGGCCCTTCAGGCACCCCACGTGGTCTGTGCCGCCGCCGCCCCTTTCTCCAGCTGCTTTGACTTCGGCGCCGTTGCGCCCTTAGCCCCGGAGGTCCCAGGTGCGGGCACCGAAGTCAGCACAAGAGCCGACCCAGAGGTGTCGTCATCGCCGGGTCCCTCGCCGGCCCCCTGCCCTTGCTTTCTTTCCTCCCATATCAACCGCCCTCTAACAGACGAGCCATCTGTGCCAGGATGTCGGCCCGCATCTTCTGTATGAGAGCCTCATCCCCTCGCCGAGGGCTGCGTGATGGGTGAGGATGCCGTTTTCTTCTTTGTCTTTGACGGCGTCCTGGCTGTTGGCCCCCGCGTCATCGGTGGCGGCGGCGAGTGCATCAGCGGCGGCATCTGTGCCGCCAGGGGCGACGCCTGCTGGACCCCTCCACTTTCGCCTCCGGTGACCCTTTGTGAGGACCCGGTCAGCACCTGTCTCGAGGCACCGGCCACACGTCTCGCCTACTCGGCAGCCGCCTCCCTGATTATCAGGACGTCCTCTCGTAGTAGGTGGACGCTGATGCCCTTGAGGGTGTGGCTAATCCTGGCAACCTTCTCAATCACCTTTATATAGTCGAGGATTATGGTTGACAGGCCAGATACGGGACGCTCTCGCATCTCAGCTGCTACCTTACCCGCTTCTGGCAGTAGGAGGCAGGACTTGTAGACCGGATACCAGGAAGTAGCACGAGGAGATGGCCCGAGTGGGTTTCTAAAGCTAGGGATAGACCCCGAGGCTCCCGGAAGCCGGCCGCCAATAACTCGCCTGGCCGGTACCAGGAGTCTCGCATATCCTGCCGGTGTCGGATACACCTGGGTTTTCAGGGAAGGGAAGCAACCCCGACAACAGATCCCGCCCAGCTGCCCCCATGCATTATATTAACAAGCTTATCTAAGTTGCCAATAAGAAAAACTCCGATATAAACTTTAAAGACCGTACTGCGTTCAATTAGGAAGCTCCCACGATGCTACAGCATTATCGTAACGAATTCCAGCCGATGTGAAAAGAAAGAAAATTTTAGTCGGAACGTAACAACTACAAGGTATTGTTTAGGGATTAGGATACTAATTGATTTTTGACCATTTTTGTTGATAAAATAGAATTTCTGGGTAATACCGACAGCAAAATTCAGTTGTTCCTTATTGTCTGGGTATTATAAAATATATTCAATAATCCTTTTTTATGAAACTAGATTATGAGATTAATCCAGCTAATTAGCATTAATCGAAATATTGTGATTCGCGTCGCCCTGTTTTCGATCGGCCGTTCGATGGTTAAATGACAAATGAAAGGTCCTACATATACTGATCTCGTCATTTGTTATTACTACAGCATATTGTAATAGAATACTATTGGATAACTGTGCGTTCATCCTGACTACTCATACTGTTTGTCTTGCGTTGTATATCGTGTTTCCTTCAACATTCATCAGTAGGATAACTAGTAGTATAACTGCTTCAAAGATATAGCGTTAGCCACAAATGTGGCTGATCCTTAAACCATTAGTATTCGATCATCGGGGGCCCATAGTGCCCCACCATGCTCAGGGTCGTACGCTAGTTTCAGCCATAACTTCGAATGGGGTTCCAAGGAATAAAACGAAAAAGATTGTAATATTTGTAAGAAATTTACGTTTTGGTAAGCTTTCATCAAGAATAAAAGGACCACAAGTACTTTAAATCTGCAATTAGTACGCTATAAGAACTTGTTTAATTACATTAAAAAGGAAAAACCGACCTCAAATTGACGTCGTACGCTCCTGAACGCTGGTCAAGCAAAGTTTTTACAACTCAAGAGTATCGAGTGACAGGAAGTAGGATTAGGCTACCGAAACACAACGTTTAGAGTCAGTCAGGTTTATGGCTAACGTTATATCTTTGAAGCAGCTATAACTCCAAAGCACACCGGTTTGAGTGATCAATCCCTCTGCCTTTAACCTGAAACTTCGAAATATATACATATACGACCGTTAGAAACCATTCAGGAAGACAAATACAGATTGAAAGTAAAGATGGCAATAGTCCTACACGTTACAGTTCTCATCATCACGATTCGCTACATTCGTCGAATCTCTGTATTAGACAATTTATTGTTGTAAACTGTGTTCTAAACTGAAGCTACCAAAATTTAATGTATTATAGTAAAACGCCGATTATTGGAATGCAGAACGAGTCACGAATGTTATCTGAAAGAATTAGTTTCAAAGAAACACGGGAACATATTTTATTAACACTTTCATAGCCGTTCTCGCGTATTCAGATATATAGAACAGGTATACAAATTTTCAGAGCTTCAGCACTTCTGTTCGTTTCAGAATAAACGAATTTAATTTGAATAAAGGAGCTTCTCCCACATTGATTGTTTATTAACACTTTCGCGACGGGAGACGTAGTCCTAGCTCATTTCAAAGTCTTTAACTGAATACGGGCAACGTAGTGCTATGTCATTTCAAAATTGGTGGAGCGGAAAATTGAAATTGAGCGGACGAACTGGTGGTTATTTCATCATTGGGAGCCACTGGAACAATGGAAAGTCGCAGACGGACCGGTGTTTATTTCATCACCGGGAGCCACTTTAGGTTAAATGAATAGGTTGGTTTCGTAACTTTGTAATTAAGAATACAGTACGCTTCGAGGGGTATGTGTACTGTTGTGGGTTTTACTCGAGCTAGGAATTCGAATATGATTCAAGGCTTGTCAATGAATTAAATTCTATGTTTATAGAATAAGTAATACTTTTGAGATTCGTAATTTCTCTATAAACGGACGTATGTGGCGCTCTGTGTAATGTGTAGTTGCATATTACAGTATGAACAAGTTCGAAATGCGCAGTGTATTGCTAAGTTAAAACTATTGTTTTATTGTATTTATCTAGACAGTTTATATATATTCTTTTTTGTGTGTTCTTTAATACTTCCATATTATATAGATACAGTGTATCAATCTTTGTTATCTTACTTCTCTGATCCCTAAAACCACGCTTTATAAAAAATACAAATATATTCTAAATTAGTCGTAGGATTTTGCAAATGCTTGAGTTGTAAGTGTCGCGGAAACCATTTTTTCCCTGATGTTCACGCACCAAGAGAGAGTGCGGGGTCACGTTAAAGCAATGCCTAACAGTAAATTTGCGTACTGCATGGTTATGAATGCTTGAAGGGGATTAACCCGATCTTGCTAATACGTATTCCGTCTATGGAAGTCAGACTCGAAATTTGACCGTCGAGAATACATCCGTGGCCCTTTATATACCCAAAAATAGGTCCAAAAGTCACGTATACATCCTCTCATCGGAATTGTAATTCTTGACAAATCTAGATCGTTGCATCAGCACGGAAGTGACGGTTCTTATATGAGGCTGTACATTCCAGCGTCCAAGAAAGGGTTCAAGGGTTAAAAAGAAAGCCTTCTTTGTTGTTGGTGTACGCGACAAATTGTTGAAGAAAAAATTCAGATCAGTGGAACAATCAGAAAAAATCGAGGAGTATCGGCTCAATTAAATAACTCAAAATTGAAATGGGGCGAAACGGATTTTAGACGAAATGGAGAACTTTTAGTTTTAAAATATATAGATAAACGAGATGTACGAATGATAACAACTATACACAATAGTAGTATTGTAAATACAGATAAATATAACCGAAAAACGGGCAAAACGATACGAAAAGCAATATGTACCATCGAATATAACCGATACGTTTTTATACCGATACGATTTAGTGACGTCATACAGTCACCGGGACAATATAAACTCTCGGACAATGGTCAGTTAGGCAGTTGAGCCCAGGCAAGCAGTCAGTTCTTATGTCGGCAGTCGCCTTTGACGGTGTTTCGCCTCATCTATACACGCGATGGTGAGCCGAATGACAGCGTTCACTCAGCTGTACGGTATCGGGTTACGCGACGTTTCCTATCTTCGGCGACGCGACCTTGTGATTATTTGCGGTCTGACAGGCGCGTTTTATAAGACATCGGACTCGTCCGAGAAGGTGATAACCTATTCCGCAGTGCCTTAACCCTGTTCAACGACTCCGAGCGCCAGCAAGCCTTCCGTATTTTCAAGGATCCGAAGTCTCGACCGAGCCGGCCGCAAGCGTGAAATCATTCATCTCCATCATCATTGGTATGTTAAAATTAAATTGTATCTCTTATTTATTTCACTGTTAGAATATATCTTCGTTGTTATCAAGACTGAGAGTGATTTTCTATCCCTCCCGTTCCATATCCCAGATTGCTTACTTCACCGGTAAGTTTAGACAGGGCATGCTTTAGCACTTTAAAAGAGCCAGGACCCGCAATTATAAATAAAGTAACGACCGCAACGCGGGACGTAACAAATTGGTATCAGAAATGGGATTCTTTTGATCGAAATATCGAAGCAAAATTACTTTGCTCTTGTTATTTGATTCGATCACGGCTCGTAACCTGCCCAAGCTTTCCGCTGACACAGAACGATTAGTATTTCACGTAACAAACGTAACTGCCGACTAACAAACCATTACCTGCCACAATGCTGTTGAGCCGTTCACCGACACACGAAACCATCCGTCCCCTCACAACTACTCCTCCCTTATCTACAACAGCACTAACCTTTTCTCAGTCTCACGCTGGAAATACGAAGGTATTCCAGACTACCTTTTATCGCTCACGCATCGATGATCTTGATCATGTTTATGGCACGTTAGATGCTATTCCTATTTTCGACTCTAGATATGTTCCTATCGAACAATTTCTGGGAACAGTAAATAATCTGTATCCACGAATTCCGAGTGAAGGCAAAGAACAATTTCTGACAGGGTTAACTTGCAAATTCACCGATCGAGATCGTTATTGTATAAAAGAAGAAAATTGTAAAACCGTGAGCCAATTTCTTCGCATTTTGAGGGATTGATATTCGCCTTGTCGATCGTACCAAGTAATCATGTACGACCTACAACGCGTATATATGTTCCCTAACGAACCACTGATCGATTATCTAGACAGAGTTGTTAGGTTATGCGAAGGAGATACCGCAAATGCTAGGGACGAAGAGGAATATTTTTATAATAAAAGAGCAAAAGAATTAAACAGTACGGCCATAAGCTCGGTCATCGCAGGTTTATCTCAGCATTACGCACATCGAGTATCGTTCAACCAACCCAGTGCATTGAATCAGGCAATTAATGAAGCATTCAAAGCCAATTATTTCAATTTTCAAGCAAAATTATTTGGTGCTGAACATTTCGCACATGCGCCTTATACGCAACCACCTTACGCGTACCTTCGGCTCGTCCTCCCGCCCCCTACGATGTAAACCGTAGATGGACGGAATGGCGATAACCCCGCGATGAACCAGATTACGAATTACCTCGTACCGCGTATAGAGCACACAATTCCTCCCTCCGGAGAAAATCGCGCAAGTACCACATTCCACACCCATACTAGCATTACATCAACGTAATCAGGAAACACTTCAAATTTATCTCGCGCAACTTCCAGAATTGGATAGCGAAAAATCGGACCAACCTCCGCAGCTCGACGATAGTCACGAGAGCAATTTATCTCCTCCTTCTGAGGAAACACTCTTCGCGCATGAGGATAACGATTTAGGGGAATACGAAGTCTTGCCCACGTCGGTTGCAAAACGACTAGCTACTATTTGAAACACGTTAAAGCTCGAACAATTAAGCGACGAATCACGCGCATTAGTCGAACGCTCCGTCCATAATTACGCGGATAGATTTTTCGTTCCTGGCGACCCATTAGCAAGAACCGAGACGACGGCACACACCATCCTAACTACGAATGAGACTCCCGTCTTCAGTTATTGTTCCATCGAAGTCACCTTACAATTCTCCGCTTTGGACCGTTCCGAAGAAAGCCGACTCGAAGGGAAATAAGCGATGGCGAATGGTAGTCGATTTTCGTAATCTAAACGAGAAAACGTTAGATGACAAGTACCTCCTCCCGAGGATCACCTATATTCTGGACTAGTTGGGTGGCGCAAGATACTTCTCGGTGCTTGATTTAGCAACGGTTTCCATCTAATACCTATGGCAGAAGAAGATCGAAGTATAGAGTGAAACCGTTGACTAATTTAACAAGCACTAAAATTCCATTCGTATGGACGGACGCACATCAGGAAAATTTCGAAGATCTCAGACAATCTTTTTGCAAAAAACCTGCCTTAAAGTACCCAAATTTCGATAATCCGTTCATTATAACTACGGATGCATCAGATGTAGCGATCGGAGCTATTTTAAGCCAGGGCAAAATTGGAGAAGATCCTCCGATTGCTTGTGCATCTCATGTGCTAACACCATGCCACCAAAATTATTCTACCACGGAAAAGGAATGCCTCGCTATAGTCAATGCGGGGAGACAATTTGGAACATACATTTACGGTCGAAAATTTACCCTAGTGACGGACCATCGTCTACTCCAATGGTTATTCTCAATTAAGCCATTGCGGACGGGGACGCTCGACGGGCGAGCGTCGTTGTGGACGACAGGTATTGGAGCGCGCAGTAAAGAAAATATTCACGTCGCACGTTTGCGTTATAAAATCTAAAGCTTTATTCAAATCACATTTTTATAAAATCCAATAAAATCATAAAGAAACAAATTTAGTCGTCTTTACATAGGAGATGTTTTATATTCGTGCTTTGTGTGATATAGTTCGAAACAATCACCTATGTGCACGGCCGGCTTAGCCGAACAAGTAGCACAATAGTACCTTGACTCTCTACTTCCGTGTTTTATTTTTCGATTAGAGCAGACGAGGCAATCTTTACTTCTTCCTGTCTCATCTCGCCTAATAATATGTAGAAGGCCGTTGAGCCTTTCTGCTGTTCCAGAAGTCGCAGGAGCCTTGGGATTAGCGTCTCGAAAATCTCCAATCAATTGACCTACCAAGTGACGTACAAATTGTAAATGGGATAACTTTTGCTATCACTTTCCTGAATATTCATTTCTTCGTCACTACTACTATCACTGCCCACATTGAAACGCCTGAGTGCATTCCTTGTTGCAAGGATTTCACTTCCACTCGATAAAGCAATGTCGTCATCTTCTGTGTTATCAGATTCAAATTGGAACTCATCACTACTGTCATTATTAAACGTATCGTCTTTGGATCTTTTAGCCATCGTGTGTAGGATGTTATAAGATGTAAAATATGTGAAAAAATATGTGAAAATGTATAAAATGTATGAAAACTTTGCTGGTTTCTCTGGTAGTGACACTGAAAGACTGACTCGGCAGACTGAATTCGTTCTGAACCTACCATAGTCTCGCATCGTAAGTTTACACTATACGGAAGATAAGATCTTATCGATACAAAGACTATAGGCCGACACTCGTCCGCAAGGAGTTAAGGATTCTACATCGCGCCTCGCACGCTCGAGAATTTTACTTGCTGATTACGACTATGAGATTGTGTACAAGCCCCGACGCGTAAACGCGACTGCAGGTGCATTATCACGAAACTCTGTGATACAAGCTTTCCCCTTAGTACCTGGACAAGGCCCGGTACAAAACACCTCTCAAAGGTCAGGAATAGGACAACGAGTACGAAATCGACATCGGAATCTCCCCAGATCAAACTACGAGGAACAACCATCTCTGATCCTAGAGGAAACCGAAGATTCGACACACCCCAACGATATAGACGACCTTGCTCCTCACTAGACTACGGATGTTTATGCACGACAAATATGCAAATATGCACGAAAAATATGCGGTTACGCACGAAAGGTATACACATATAATATGTAATATTAGACACTTGCAATACATTTTGCAATTATTCTGGTTTATTGTAGTGTGACGAGCCAGGGCTAGGCGACTGCGAGAACCGAGGAAATGTCAAGTTTGGTTTTTTTGAGTTTGTTACGTGGACGAATCTGTGCCTATTTCATCACAGGGAGCCACTGGGATAGGTTGTCGTGGACGAACCCGAGCCTATTTCATCTCAGGGAGCCACTAGGATGGTTTAGATGTCGTGGACGAACCTGTACCCTTTTTTTTTTTTTTTTTTTTTACGCGAGGGAATGCATTTACGCACACCCCCGCCATCCTCCGATGTGGGAGGAGTGGGGCGGCGGTAGCGTGGGACTCATCCCCAATAGGGCAAGGCCCAGGGGAAATACCCACTAAACCCTCACGGTGACCGGGCTCGGCGCTATGCGGGGAGGCACCGGGATCTCTTGCGAACACAATCGGTACCTCCCCAGCGCTCGCTCCGCCAGTGGACGGCGGAGCGCCCTCTCTGTGGTGGGGGAAGCGAGAGCTCCCTCCCCCGCCGGACCGCGGGTGCCACAGTCCCGCGATCCCAACAGTCCCTTTTAGTCGCCCCCGCCAATCGCGCGGGGCCGCCGCGTCACGCCGGTCACCCAGCGACCGGCCGAGAGGAGGGTGGGCTCAGGGGGCAACAGGCCCCTCCGCAGCCGGGGCGGCGGCCAGCCGCCGACCCCCGGCGCGCCTCGCCCTCCTCCTCTCGATCTGAGCGGGGTCGCTTATCTCCCGACCCCGCTCGTCGTCCTCCTTCCGCGAGACCACGGTCTCGCAAAAGAAGGACACCGCCCTCCACGACCCCCGGCTCTCCACCATGGCAGCGACCACGGCAGGGAGCGAGACGTCCCACCCGACCGCTAATCGGAGTGCCCGCCTCTCCCTGGAGAAGGCCGGACACTCCTCCAGTGCATGTTGCGCGGAGTCGAGCTCCGCGCCGCACTGGTGGCAGCCAGGCGTCTCCTCAGCACCGACCTTCAACAGGTACTCCCCGAAACAACCATGTCAGGAGAGCACCTGCGTCAGGCGGTACGTCAA
>NW_015374234.1:65784-66297 GCF_001272555.1 Dufourea novaeangliae | reverse complement strand
CCCAATACGATGCGGTACGGGCGCCCCCATGGGTCACCATCCAGTGTCCCGAGGAGCTCGTCCCAGGCTCCCGCCTTGGCCCTCCTAATGGCCGCCTGTAGCGTCACCCTCGCCCGGCGGTAGTCCTCGTACAACGAGGCCTCCACCGCCGGTCGCGGTTCCGTCTACGACGGGCCCGGGCGAAGCGACGCCGCGCCGCGTTGCATGTGCAACGAAGCTCGGTTATGGCGCCGCTCCACCAGTACGAGGCCCGTCTCGGGGCCCTCCTGGCCCGGGGCATGGCGGCGTCACACGCCGCCGTCAATGCACACCGGAGCCATTCGGCCTCTCTATCGACGTCCGCGACCGGCCCGGCCGGAGTCTCCGGCCATGACGCGGCGAGGGAGGCGGCCATCAGGGCGTCCTCCTCCAAGCGTCCGAGCGCCCACCGACGCGGTGGTCGGCCGGCGGCAGGGGGGTGGTCCTGTCGGGCGGCGGATACATCCATCAGGATGTGGAGGTGGTCGCTAAGCG
>NW_015374234.1:64614-65456 GCF_001272555.1 Dufourea novaeangliae | reverse complement strand
GGCATCCCCCCGCGCGTCGGTCCCGGGGCTTCCCCACAGGGTGGACTTCGCGTTGAAGTCCCCCAGGACCAACGTCGGGCGCGCCGGACCACGGAACACCGCGTCCCGTATATCGTCCAGCAGCGCCCCGAACGCAGCGAGGGGCATGCTCGGCGGAGCGTATACGCCGACCACCAACAGTCGTCCGCGACGCACCGCGACGAAACCGCACCCACGCGCAACCACGCTCATGGGCACGGTTCCGTCGCTCACCGCCGCCACGGAGCCCAGCGCGTCCCCCGCCCAATCCGGGCGATCGAGGACGCGGTACGGCTCCGCGGCCACCGCCAACCCCACACCAAGCTCGGCCAGGCTATGTAGGAACAAGTCGTGAGCCCGGGCCGAGTGGTTGAGGTTGGCCTGGAGGATCCGAGTGGGGGCATGAACACTAGGCCGTGTCCATGGCCTCCCCCCAGCGGAATCCTCCCTCCTCAACGACCGGCGCCTGCGCCAGCCGCTCCTCACGCGGCTGCCCAGCAGCCGCGCCCGGCGTCACCGCCGCACCCCCGCCCTGCACCGCCGTGGCCCCGCCCTTCACCGCCGCCCCTGTGCCCGGCACCGGCTCAGCCCCGCCCCGTCTGCCCCTCCGCGACGGCGGAGGCGCGCAGCCCTTTCCCCCCAACCGGTGCCCGGCCGGCCGACCAAGGTCGGTACAGACCGGGCACCTGGGGGCCTCAGCACACTCCCGGGCCACGTGTCCGGTGCCCCCGCAGAAGTAGCACCGCCCGCCACGGTCCGCGTCACACGGACATCCGCGACGGACGTGCCCCTCCTCCAGGCACCGGAAGCACCGGAGCGGCCGG
>NW_015374234.1:51922-63525 GCF_001272555.1 Dufourea novaeangliae | reverse complement strand
AGGCGGCGGCGGCATCAAGGCCCCGATGGGGTCCCCGACCTCCATCGGGACCGGGGCCCCCGCCGCCACAACCTCGCCCCCCGCCGCCGGGGACGTCCGCCGGTCGTCTCTCCGCGCGGACAGCGCCTCCACTACAGCGAGCCGGGCGCGGAGGTCACACACCTCCCGCTCTAGCTCGCTCTCACGCTCGGAGGCCACTGTCCTTTTTGCCTGCTCTGCAGCCGCGTAGCGTATCTGCAGAGCAGCCTCCCGGAGCGCCCGGACGTTCGTCCCCTTAAGGTTGGCGCAGCACCGCGCCACCTTTTCAATCACCTGGATGCGGTCATTGATGACCGCACCCAGGTCCGGCGTAGGGGCCCGCCGCATCTCCTCTGCCACCGTTTCACCCGGTGGCAGCTTCAAACATGACCTCGAGACCGGGGGCGGCAGCACCGCCCGGTCCTCGACGTCGCACTCGCGGAGGCCCTGCTCCTTGTGCGTAAGCTTCAGAAGCTTACGCTTGGCCTCCGCGAGCCCGCACCTCTCGACGGTCAGAGGGGGCCGCCCCCTCTTCCGGCCGCCCGAGGTGCCAGGGCCACACTCCCCCAAGCGAACCGACGAGGCAGACATCGTGGACCCATCGGAGTCCACGTCCTCGTCGTCGCTTATCTCGACAGCCCGGTCGACACTCCTGGAGCTGGAGCTCCTGACCAGGCTGCCGGGGAGGCGCCGGAGACGCACCATCAGGGCGCCTCCCGTCATGAGGCGGGTCCGCCCCGGAGGGTCAGACACCGCCTCTGAGGGGGTATTACTACCCCCTCCTTCGCCAGTAACTCTTAAAGCACCGCTGGCCTGGTCGTCCACCAAGCGGGCTCCGCAGACGTCCGATAACGACACAGGTGTGGCCTGCTTGACCACCACACCTGCGCCGGCTCCTGGGGCACCGAGATCCCCTGGAGCAGTAACGTTATTCTCCATAATCGAACTGTCCATCATAATTATTTTGTTACTCCTTCCAAACCTCCTCCCCACAACACGCTCCCCAGTAGTCAATAGGAAGCCGGCGGCCTGGGGGCCCACCAACCGGTCCTCACGGTCGTCAGATGACGACGAAGTGGCGGCCCGCTCAACCACCGCCTCAACGCCGGCTCCTGGGGCTCCGAGAACCCCTGGAGCAGTAACCATACTCCTCATTTTGTCGTCTGTCATAATCTTCTTTGATTCCCTCCTCTCCTACCACACACACCGTTAGCACCCTTGGCAGCCGAAGCCACCAAGGGTCCCAGGGGGCACCACGTGGAGGTGGTGTGTGTGGATTTGACCAGACCGGGCCCGCCGACTTCGCCGAAGTTCGCCGCAGCAGACGACACCGAAGTGTCGCCTGATTGTAGGTCGAACATCAGCTCCATCGTGGTTTTTGACGCAGGTCAGAGTGTTACGTAGGAGCCCGAAGACCCCTTCGCACCCCTCGCTGTGAAAACCCGATCCAGCCTTGCCCCCGAAATGATTCTACTCCTAAATCATCCTTTCCGTAAAAAGGTTTAATAGTGCGGATGGCGTCTGAGGTGGATAATTTTCTAGGTTGCATCTGCTCAACGTCCGATTGATTAGTATTGGGTTGTCCGGAAAGTTCGTGCCGATTTTTGGTAGGTGGCGTAAGGACAAGTCTGAATATATCAGAACGATTGAAAACAAATGACATGCGTACATATCGTAAAAGACGGTACTTCAGGCATATTTGGAAAAAATTTGGTTACGATACGTTAATTTTTGTCAGTTTTATGGCATTTAATGCTTTTCTTTTACCGGGAAGGCAAAAATGCCACACAAGCGGCAAACAAGATATGCGTTGTTTATGGCGAAGGTGCTGTAGCTGAAAGAACTTTGCGGAAGTGGTTTGCTAGGTTTGAAGCTGGTGATTTCAACCTTAATGATTAAGAGCGCCCGGGTAGGCCCTCCACTACAGATGAAGATCAGATTAAAACACTGATCGAGAATAACCCACGCTATACGACACGTAAATTAGCAGAAATTTTAAATATGTCAAAATCCACTATCCACGAGCATTTTGTAAAACTTGGCTATATAAACCGTTTTGATGTATGGGTTCCCCACGATTTAAAGGAGAAAAATCTGATGGATCGCATTTCCATTTGCGACTTGCTCTATAAACGCAACGAGGAGACACCATTTTTGAAACAAGTAGTGACGGGAGATGAAAAATGGATCATTTATAATAATGTTGAGCGAAAGAGATCTTGGGCAAAGCGGATTGAACCACCCTTAGCCACCCCAATAGCCGGTCCTCATCCAAAGAAGGTGATGCTCTGTGTCTGGTGGGATTGGAAAGGGATTCTGTATTATGAGCTTTTACCAAACAACGAGACGATAAATTCAGGAAAGTATTGTTCCCAATTAGACGAATTAAAGACAGCAATTGAACAATAACGTCCAGAAATAGCGAATCTGAAGGGCGTCGTGTTTCATCAGGACAATGCGCGGCCTCATGTGTCTTTGATAACTCGACAAAAGTTGTTGGAGCTCGGTTGGGATGTTGTACCCCATCCACCATATTCACCAGACCTCGCGCCCTCTGATTTCCACCTATTTCGATCATTACAAAATTCCCTTAATGGAAAAAACTTCAACTCTTTAGTCGAGATAAAGAACATAGAAAAGTTTTTCGCTGAAAAACCTGCGAGATTCTGGAAGGACGGAATTTTCAAGTTGCCTGAAAGATGAAAAAAGGTTGTAGAACAGAATGGCACCTATATAATTTAATAAATGTATACTAAAATTTAAATCTTCTGTGTTTCAATTTTCCTTCAAAATCGGCACGAACTTTCCGGACAACCCAATAAAAGTGGGTTGTACGGATGGTCTATGTGAGAATTCATTATTAGGCATTGTGTATGTATTTGAAGAAGTTGACGGTTTCGGTTCGTTGAGATGTTTAGAATGAGCAGATAAAATTTCCTCTTCGGCTTTAAAACTGCCTGTGTCGTAGACTGTTGCGAAGTCATCGGTTCCAGTATGACTTTGCGTTCTCAAGGATTTCACAGCAAGAGATTTTATTTCCCGTTCACGCGCGACCATAGCTTGCTCTAATCTCTCTAATCTGGTTTGATGTCCTTCTTCAATTTCACAGATTCTCTGACTTATAGAATCTATATTCCCCTCAAATTTAATTGATTGATTGCTCATCATTTCAATCAACTGGTCTATTTTAGCTTCCATGCTTGCTGATTTTGTAGATTGCAATACAATTGAAAGTGGTGACTGTACTCACCAATAAGTTCAAATGTTGTGTATATTCTCCCTTTGTGTCTTTTGATCTGGGCTGAAGGAGCTCCGTAGAGAGGGTTCCACAGATTCCGTTGTCTTCCTTCAGGTGACCAGTGGCAAATCCCACCGCTGCCACCAATTTTTATGTAACGGTCCACGCGTAAGAACTGCAAAAGCGTTGACTCCGTAGACGTAGCACTTTCCGATACTCACGATTACTGACTTTACACCGTCGCACAGATATACCGTTTAGGTGAGGGATTATATGCCAAGACACAACTTGTGAATAAGAGATTTAATGCAACGTAGAGGTTTGCAGGTTGTACAGAGACTGTCCCTAAATGCTAGCTTACATTCTTATATATCTTACGATCTAAAGTCTTACCTAAGGGTAGGAGTTAGTGACTAAGGGCGCAGTGCAAAGGTTTGAAGTTCATGTGACTAATGGAAGAGAAACTTGTGAAAAACAAAAAGTGAGTTAGAGGGATGAGTTATAGATACGATTGGTCATCACAATGCTTTTCGGATAACTTGTAAGCTGCGCGCGTACTTTTATCTTTCTCTAAATTCCAAAGAGCTACAACATCGGACCATGAAACCCGAGAACTATTGATCATAAAATCATTTTTCATTAAATTATTTCTAATACTTTTAAAATGATGTAAATAATCGAAAAGGAAATAAACTTTTTGGCCATTTCTTTCAAAATATGGCTTTTCAATAGTAACTAAGTCATTTGCAACACTCTGATTACTGGATCCCTGATCAGAAACAACTAGTCTCACTTTCAAGCCAGTCTCATACAGTGAATCTAAAATTTTGTTCAAAATAACAGACAAATCTGTTTTCTTTACGCCAGATCCAGATACAAAGAAAGCCAATGGTTGTTTCCAATTAGTAAACATCCCGCGTAGCATAAAAACCTTCAATAACTTGCTTGCTGGGGTGGTAATGCAGACACATTTTGATAGCCATTTCATCAAAAGACAGAACACAATTTCGATCTATAACTTCCATATGGGGATTTAATTTTGAGCGCGGTAAATAAATTTGAGCAGATTCCAGGCCAAATGTCGATTTTACCGAACCACCGAGTGATGGTGATAGAATCCGGTAGATGAAAACTCAAGACGTTGCGTAATTTAATGTACAAAGTGTAATGCATGGTCATGTACAATTGTTGCTCACGGCGATTGTAACGACGCGATCTGAGTGGCAGAAATAATAACATTAAAATAAAAGTTAAAATAAAACCCGAAACTTTTTTTGCAATTGCTTTCTTCAAGCATGTAGCATCAATACAGCCGGAAGATACTTTATTCTTAAAACGATTAAATGCTTTACTCTTCGCCCGTATTTGCAATCGAAGACAATTAGAAATATTCTTCTCTCGCAGTAATAGTACTCAGTTTCCATCAATCGTTTTTCCAGTGGATTGTGTTCACTCTTTGTTGAACTGATATCAAATTCAAAACTTGTGTCACTTTCATTATTATTTGTATCAGTAATGCTAATTTCATGAAGTCGCGGTATCGCATTTCTTTTCAGTCGACGTAACGCGGAATAACTATCGTTTGAAAAATGCTGACTGCATATAAAGAGTGGGGATCTACCTATTACGCCACAGCGATCCTAACGAGGGAGGATCAGTTCACGTAATACATTAATCATTGTCATTAATAAGGAAAGAATGAAATAAAGCGCCGTCCGTTACATTACGGTTTATTAAACCACAATTATAATATAAACATTTCTTAAAATGTGTTTTACTGGTCTGACGTTCCATGCTCTACGAATTCTGACAACATTCAATATAAAAATGGGAAAACGCAAAAAGGCTACATACAACACATAAGAAAGGCAATATGCACAAGAATGCACTACTGATAATAACAACAAACAGACAAAACAAACGGTTAAACAAATTGTTACCTTCTACTAACCTCTCTGCATCTGCTACCTTCGCGCGCTGAAGTCACTGACCCATATTTATCACACATCATACTTCTGACCACAAGAGCGTGGTGATATATTTTCAGACTAAATCGGTAACGTTGGATATTGACACTGAAATAGTAAGGGGGCTTCTGACGCCCTCGAAGCATGGGACAGAAAATTACATTGCATGTAGGCCTATTCTTATATCTCGTCTGTGCCCACACACGTGCGCGTACTCCACTCTGTCGCCACGATGGAATACATACAGTGTCACGTTTAACTCGCATATTTCATCACAGAATGTGTCATATAGAATATTGTTTTCATAAAATGTTTCAATGTTTTTAGTTATTTTCAGTCATAATCAACTACATTTCGTATCATATCTAGGGTGTGATAATGCGTAACGTATTAAAATAGTACAAAATAAAAGTGAACCAACAATACTGTTTTAAATGATTATTCCTGTAAATATTACATATATGAAATATTTAAAAAATTCAACCTGTCTATAATTCTACAACTATTTTAGCTTCAGAAACAATTAATTTTTTAAGTGTATTGTCTTCAATTCGTTATTAAAAATATTTTACTTCTGAGACACTGTTGAACATATGTATAAAAATATTCATAAGTGCGGGATAAAATAATTGACCACTCACGGGAAAAATAAAACAGTGTATATATTTAATAATAAAGAAAAAGAACATAAAAAAACATAGATCTACACGCTACTGACCGCACCTCGCAGGATCAATTGCAACGCAATACTCAATACTCGATCTCGACCGCACCTCGCAGGTCGAATTTCACTAACGCACGTTTTCCTCTCGACTAACTCGTCGTCGTACAAAGGAAAAGGCGACGAGCTCGAACCCTCTGCACGAAACACACACACAGACCATACACAGTTCCTTAAAACTAAACAGTCCAACGCTGTATCTTAACCTAAACAGTTCAAGAGTGTCGGTCTGGACGGCGCCGAGATCGCGCAACGGGGTATCGCTTTCGTTTTGACGCGGTCCACTATGCCCGACACCACATAAGTATTTAATTCTTTGTCCAGTGGTCTATAGTTGATAATATTAACAGATGGTTCTCAATGATAAAGTCATAGAACAATAGCACTGAATATCTCAAAAATATTATGAAAATTTAATAATGAATACATCAAAATGACTAATTATGAGTCAGAAGTAAAATATTATACCTAACAAACTCAATGTAATGAAGTTAAAACGTTAATTGTTTATTAGACTGAAGTACATAGGTGTACAATTACTTGAAGAAGATAATTAAGCAAATTTAGTTGTTAATCATTTTGTACGTCACAATATTTCCATATTATTCATTACATTGTTTTCAATCTAGAAGGATAAATGAAACTACTGTTCAATCATATGTGCATTCTAAGGAATGGTTCAGTAACTTTGATCAGTATGTATGTATATCACAGTATAATCCATATTATTGATTACATTGGTTTCAGTAAAGAAGGATTAAATGAAACTATGTTTGTTCAATTATATGTGCATAAAAAAAATAGTCCAGCAACGTTGATCACCTTAATTTTCTCCATTATTTCTGCAGATATAAAAAAAAGTTTATTCACAAAAGTTATATAGTATCAGAAGGACCATAACATAGCAGAAATGATTTTGTTATAAGTCGAGAAATAATTACCAGTTTGTGACAAATTTCCTATTTTTGTATATAAAGTATCTCACGAATTAATATCTTTTTGCACGTAACACCTTAATATTTTATTACCCAGAATGTTTAGAAAAAACTATTTATGTAAAAAAAATATTTTTATTCCACGATGTTTTAGTATCATTAAAGAGAAAACATAATTAACATTGAAAACTATGAAGATCTGCCACTTACAAAAAAATTGTTACTACTAAGTAATAGTCCTTCCCATATTAAACAACTTCAGTGAATAAAGTTTTCTGATATCTCGAAAAATAACGGAGATAATTAAGATGTCCATAAAGTGCGTATATTCAGCTTACCCTATATGTAGCTGAGTCGCACAACTGAACGGCCGGGTGGTGGGGAAAACGCTCGGGTAACTGGTCACCGATTCCTGCACGGTTCCTGGAAATTTAGCTCTCTACAGCCTCGACTCGTGCGGGAATCGAATTTCTAATGTATAATAAATTATGTCGGTAAGGTAGGGAATGACACTCTCATGGTAAAAAACTTGTTTTCGAGTTGCCAAAAATCCTTCTCGCAATCATCATTTTTGGCAAAAAAACAATCTTTTTTGAAAATTTCATCCAATTCGGAGCATAGGGGTTTTCGGAAGTTTAGCCAAACATTGAAACATTTTATGAAGACAATATTATATACACCATAAATTCTGTGATGAAATATGCGAGAATATAGAATAAGAGGGAGTCCAATTAACGAGCGGTCACTGTAATTGATAACTGAGGCGGCTTGATGATACCACAGACGAGATATAAGAATAGACCTAACATCTTATGGGACTTGGTGTCCCACGAAAATCGCGCTGGTTCGAGCGCACCTCTCCATAAATGTTTCCGATTTCAGGAACTACATTCGACACCGTGATAACGCACAGAACACACCCACCCGTGATTGCATATAGCAATACATACATCATGTAAGAAATGTAATACTGACATGGTACGGGAGCTTCTGACGCCCCCGAAACATGGGACAGAAAATTCCATTGCATGTTAGGTCTATTCTTATATCTCGTCTGTGATGATACGACATCTAACGGCAGTACCTACAGACCAATTTTGTTCCCCGTTTCAATCAAGTTGGGTTTGTGTATCTGCTACGCGAAGGCATTGTTGCCGGACCATATCAAGAGTTTTCTTACGTTGTTGCCTCGTGTTTCCCACCCTGATACCCAGTTGTGTGCAAGTTTTGGGGCAAGTTTCCAGCAATAAAGTACAAGTGTTGTCTACATATTTACGCAAGTTGCACGCAACTGTTGTAGCATAGTTGACATTGAGGTAGATTATGGACATAGTAATAAAGGGTGGGAGCGTAAGCTGAATGGCATCAAATCAGTCTCCGGGGAGCGGGGATCACGGTCACGTGGTACTCTGAGCCATATTGGCGATTGGTTATGATCGCGCAAGCACATGGCGCAATTTTGTTTTCATTGATTAAAAGTGTGCGCAGTGTAACCAGTTGAGATTAGGAAATTATTTTGGTATGCGCGCTGTAAAAATTGAACAGTGTTTAGCAATTTATTTTAAGGATGATACACAGTGGAATAGTATAACACTTTTTATTGTTTATTATACGTTTGGAAAATAAAAAACGGTACACCCGGTTAGAACATAAATAGGTAGTTTTTCGGAGCACTATCGGAGTTAGTTGGGGCCGGTTTAAGGAAAAAAATAATACTGAAATCATTATGCTCATCGGAGTTGGTTAGAGATAGTTCAAAAAGAATAATTTTGTTTGTGTTGTTACGTGGACCGCGATTTATCCGGTCGCGCGGCCGTTACACGGCACAAACAAAGTGCTTTCCCCCCGGTGCCCCGCCGACGTTCGCGTCCCCGCGAGTCCCACCGACCGTTTTCCGGGCGCCAGGTACGATATCACGTACCGACCGATACTCCCCGAGTATTGCACCGAAACCTGCCCCTACGAAGGGGTTGAAATCCACCGAACGACCGGGACGAAAGCACCAACCACCGGATTTTCTACAAGACTAGGGTTTCCAGGGTTCGCAAATATCGGAACGATAGACTTCCCTCGCGACAGGGATTCCCGTCGGACGACACAGACAAGTAAAATAAACTTAGATAGAAGTTAATAGATCGAATAACAATTTATTGCCTTTCTCTCGCCGGCCTCTGAAGAGACCGCGTTACAACAGGTGTTGGTGAGTTAACGACGGAATAACAATTCGGCGGTCGACTATCGTCGCGGCCCGCGCCTTCGATAACACCAGATTCCGGCACGATCTTATATTCTTCGTTCGTACGCGGTCTGCGGCCGCTCGAGATGTTTAATACGAAAATTACAGAGACGCGGTCGGACGGTACCACGGTACCGCCGATAACAAACTATTTCCAAGGACTTGAGCGGCAGGCGCGTTACTTTTGCGTCCTGGAGGAAAGCTGCCCGGGATTCTAGATATTATTTCTGCCGGCGAAACCCCATGGTTCTCTCGCGCGCGGTAGAGAGTTACGATATTATACTGCCGATCGCGACATAATCATACGAACGAGATCTAGGTTGCCGTGTGAAAACAGAAGAGAGAGCTCACTTACAGTGGTCGATAATCCTCCTCTCGATCTCGCTCCCTGTCGGGTCTCGGTACACACGCGCTATACGATATTACGACTCAACTGGCTAAGACGGGCCACTCAGGTGACGATTTCGGGGCTTGTTACGCGACGCTAGGACCTAGCGGGCCCCCCCCACTAGGCAGTCCTATTGCCCCTCGTACCCCCCCCCCCGCAACACCTGCGGAACCATGCACCTTCGGCCCAGGGACGACACGCCAAGGAAGGATCCCCTGGCCACGGAGGTCGCTTCCCTCGTGCGAGGAGCCCAGTCTTGCACCCTCCTACGTGGTTGCTGCGACTCCTCACGGGTTCCCTGCCCCCTGGCTCCTCCATCGTGGGGTCCTTCTGCGGAGGAAGACGTCCGGGTCGCCGATCCTTGTCCGGTAGGTGGTTTTGTGTTGCCCCCTCGGCCGACCAAGCGCCTCTCCAAGCCCATGCTCGATGCGAGGGCAGGCCCTTTTCCTCCTGTCCTATCCCCCTGGGATAGGACCCTTATCCGGTCGAGCGGCCGCTCGACGGGATTCCGGGGCGGTCCCTGAAGCAGAGTCGGTGGGTACGGACGATACCGCGTCCTTCGCCTTGCCTCGACCCCTATCATGACGGCCCTGTAATCGTGAGCGCTAACTCGGCAAGAGATTACCACGTGATTAGTTCGGATTCTAACGGCAGTATTTCCCCTACAAATTCTCCGGGAATGCTTCGATGTTATTTCGCGCGAGCAAAGAGCGGCGGAGGGGCGGTTCGGTTCTCGGTTCTTCCGCGCCCGAGTCAAACTTCGGGCCGGAAGGGGCACGGCGCAAAATGCGTCGTAACAGTGTACAACATTTTTGGTTTTATAGATAAATATTTATTGTATCTATTACACTTTTTTTTGGAAGGGGAAATGCTTTATGCACACCTTCATGTAAGAAAGGTAGTGTAGGACTCCACTAAAGAAGAGATCCCTAAGGTTACCCACTAAAACCCCTTGGACCTCTTTTTATGAGGATATTTGAAGAGCAAAGTGTGTTCTTCGCCGATAAATGACGTAGAAGAATTATGTAACCGAATAATATCGAAAAGCCAGTAGTAAGTCAAACATGATGCTACATACAAATATATTTATATCTCAGAAACGGTTGACCATTCAACCTGTGTTTACTAAGATTATTTTTACTCGGTACAGTGTATCCTATGTATCATATAAATATTGAATGGTTTTCTTTGACACCCTTGTATATACAGAGTGTCTCAAAAATGTCCTCCGACCCGGAAATGAGGCACTCGGGGGGTGAATTGGAACAACTTTTTCCTTAGCAACAATGTAAACTGAAGCTTCGTTACAGAGATATTAACGAAAAACCGCGACCAATCAGAGCGCGAGTTTGCCAGCCGAGTTCCCGCGCTAGCGGTTGCTATGCGCTACGCTTGTACTACGAAACTCCGACCAAGTAGGTCACCATGCATCGCAGGAAACCGCGTATAATAATAGCAAATAAACAAGACGTAACAAATAAAATCATACTTTTTATCATCTGTCGTTTGTTATTTAAAGAGATTAATGAATTAAACGTAAATGTAGGCAAATTATGTGTAACGTAAAAAGACGAATGCACAATTACATTTTTGTAAATTCCTTTTTACGAATTTGTAAATTTCCTTTTCAAACAACGTGTGAACGAAAAGGTAATGTAACAGAGAATACACGAGAAGTGATCGTAATATGGTATTGGTATAAAAATTCGTAGTTTAATAACTGTCAACAATGTTACCGATAATGAATAAGTTTCTTCAAAAAGCCCGAAGAAAAAGTTAGGTACAGAAACTTGCAGAATTATCGCCGGAAATAAGCCATAGCTTGCGTTAAATTAAGAAAATAATAATCAGCAATAAATTGATTAGAACTCACCCTTTCGGAAATTCACCTGCAGTTTGCAAACCTGTGTCACTAGGTCACTGAACCGAACCTGGTCATCGACGGTCGAAACGGTTTATGGCAGGGTATGGCCAGGTTCGCAGGTGATCGCAGGTATACCTTACCAGCCGAAGTTAAGGGTTGTAACGTCAACTGCGTCCTGGCTATTCCACAGAATACGTACTCGCTTCACTGCACGACCACTAACACTGATCACCCGA
>NW_015374234.1:49933-51597 GCF_001272555.1 Dufourea novaeangliae | reverse complement strand
GCCGTAGCCCGTTAATTTATTGCCAGGGTACCTACTGCTTCGAGATAGAAACCAGACATCATGTGCATCGGCTTGAAAATGTCCGAAATGAAGAGGACCAGCTACGTATCCCTTGCTTCGAGTTGGAAAGTACAATATACATTGTCTATCTGGAGGAGCAGGGAAAAAAGTTTACCGACACGTGTCAGTTGACGCTGCTTGGCCCTGGATGACCACCCTTGTAGAGGCCGGAGCGGAGTTTTCGGTCAATTTATGGCTTAAAATCTTCGGCCTCGTAGCAACCGTGAACTCACAACAGAATTGACAATCGACAATTTTATTACAACTCTGTGAAATTGTAGTTCTCATGAAAACATTTTATACGTATTTTTTTTTTAGTATTCCGTCAAATATCTCGGAAATTATTAGAAATATAATAACCATATAATTTGCAATATTCTGTTTGTTTTGATATTGAATGTAGATATATCACTGAATTCCAGAATAATCCCATTCTTTAAACAATCTTTCGCCGACTCCTGACAGTGCGCGGTGCAGGTAAATCCAAAAAAAATACTGCCGTATTCGTTAAACTCTTTTCCGTAAAATAAGCCTATCGGTAGGGTGATGCGGTTCCTATTAACGTAGTAGTAACCTATTGAGGACAGCGGTGCGCCCCGGTTCAGGTAAAAGAACCGGGCGCTCCACTATTACAGTCGACTGACGGTATCGCTAACGCTCCAGACTATTTCAATGAGATTAAAAGCTATATCAAAGTGTCAATGATTTACGGAAAAGAGTTCAACGAATACGGTTGTATTTTTTTTGGATTTACCTACACTGCGCACTGTCAGGAGTCGGCGAAAGATTGTTTAAAGAAAGGGATTATTCTGGAATTCAATGATATTGCTACATTCAATATCAAAACAAACACAATATTGCAAATTATATGGTTTTTATATTTCTAAAAATTTCCGAGATATTTGACGGAATACTAAAAAAAAATACGTATGAAATATTTTCATGAGAACTACAATTTCACAGAGTTGTAATAAAATTGTCGATTGTCGATTCTGTTGTGAGTTCACGATTGCTACGAGGCCGAAGATTTGAGCCATAAATAACCGAAAACTCCGCTCCGGCCTCTACAAGGGTGGTCAGCTAGGAGCAAGCAGCATCAACTTTCACGTGTCGGTAAAATTTTTTCCCTGCTCCTCGAGGAAAACAATGTACATTATGCTTTCCAACTCGAAGCAACGGACACGTTGGTGGGTTCTCTTTATTTTGGACATTCTCAAGCCGATGCACGTGATGTCTGTTTTCTATCTCGAAGGAGTAGGTACCCTGGCAATAAATTAACGGGCTACGGCGCCTTGGAGAAACTGCGCGACGGTCCTTTCCTTCCACTTCTGCAAAGCACGTGTTATCCTAGAACCTTTGGATTCGTTTTACCTAAACCTTGTCGTGGTGGGAGTGAACTCACAATGTAACGATGGGAAACTACTTGGGGGTAGAGGAAAAATTCTGTCAGTCGGTTAGCAATCGGGCGACAGAGATGTTCAGTTCACGGGAGTATTACGCAATGTTATGGTGGTACGTACACAATAACGGATATGCGGGTGTTGCTGTGCAAGTGTTTGGTTACGTAAAACATCTGAAAAATTGAAAACAATCGGCCCTTTCCG
>NW_015374234.1:10501-49872 GCF_001272555.1 Dufourea novaeangliae | reverse complement strand
GTCGGGTGATCAGTGTTAGTGCAGTGCAGTGAAGTGAATACATATTCGATGGATTAACCCGGCGGCAGTTGACGTTGCAACTCTTAACGTCGGCTGGTGTCGCATACCTGCGATCATCTGTGGCATGGACTCTAGCCTGCCATAAACCATTTCGTCCGCCGATGCCCAGGTTCGGTACACTGACCAACTGACGCAGGTTTCTACGCTGCAGGTAAATTTCTGTAAGGGTGAGTACTATTGAGTTTATTGGTCATTATTGTTTTATTAATTTCACCGAACTACAATCACTTCTCGTTTATTCTCTGTTACATTACCTTTTCGTCCACACGTTATTTGAAAAGGAAATTTACAAATTCGTACAAAGGAATTTACAAAAATGTAAATGTGCATTCGTCTTTTTACGTTACACATAATTTGCCTACATTTACGTTTCATTCATTAATCTCTTTAAATAACAAACGACAGATGATAAAAAGTATGATTTTATTTGTTACGTCTTGTTTATTTGCTATTATTATACGCGGTTTCCTGCGATGCATGGTGACCTACTTGTTCGGAGCATCGTAGTACAAGCGTAGCGCGTAGCCACCGCTAGCGCGGGAACTCGGCTGGCAAACTCGCGCTCTGATTGGTCGCGGTTTTTCGTTAATATCTCTGTAACGAAGCCTCAGTTTACATTGTTGCTAAGGAGAAAGTTGTTCCAATTCACCCCCCGAGTGCCCCATTTCCGGGTCGGAGGACATTTTGGGACACCCTGTATAATTAATACAACTCGAGCGGTAAAGTTGTATTAGTGTGGGAACGGTCGACCTGATATTATTCTAAACTAGAGGAAACTAGTATATCGATAATACTACAGATTTCTGGATCGTGTTATCGATTCAAAATGAACTACACGGAGTTATAAAATAACAGTATAATTAATCAGTTTTTAGTTACAAATGTGTTGTGTAGTGTTGTCGCGTAGTTGTAAGTAATAATGAAGTAATAACTATTACCGAAATGAATAGGTGCTCGGTGTTAATGCACTGGCTATGCGGGGGTTGCGAGTGGATTTTACGGTATAATGCCAAAGTAATAATTCTAGCCGGAATACAAATAAAGTGTTTACGGTTTACTACAAGGTTAACTGGATTCAAAAGGGAACTCTAGCTCGATCTCACTAACGTTATGACCAACTCACAAGAATGTGACACGACGTGACTCTAAAGACGACGATACAGTTCTGATCTCCCGAGGGTTTAAATCAACGGGTTTATATAGGCCTAGAAATTGTTGGGGATGCTATGAAATTTCCATATAAAGACATTTTTGACGGTTGAATTTGCGTCACGTTTCCTAGTTTTTTGGTTACCACGCCGTCGGAACGGATTTTACTCCCTCGCTTACTCAAGAGATAACAAAACCGTAAGGGCGTTTTCCTTTGCCGGGTGCGAGCTCAGACTATTAGAGCGAGAGGTATGATTGAATATTCTTCATACGTAACAGCGTATTAAAATTATTCATCATTTATTAAAACTAAATTGGAATCGGGTTAGGTCTGGCTTATGCACACTTGCAATAATATTTATTAATTAATTTGATTTCTTCTAATATTTTATTATACTTAAGTACTATGGGAAAGAAATTTATGACATGACTTGTTTCTTAATCCTTGCCTACCCGATATTGGGCCTTTCTGGACCTATATTGACGTTTTGAATGTAACGGAGAGGATGCATGTGCATTCACTCAAATACGTGCATAAATCTTAACGAGGTAGTGTTATCGGACGGAGATGTAATACTATCATAAGTCTGATATATCATTTTATGTACACCCGCGAGCAAACTCGGCTTCCACTAGGGGAAAAAGTAACGAATTAAGGAAAAGTACTCCTACCACTTGGTATTGGGAATTGTTGAAATTTATGCCAAATTATCACTCAATTTAACATTTATTTCATTACCTGGAATAAATTTACCAAGTGGTAGTAAGTCCTTATCCTACGTCACTGCTTCTCCTAGTGGAAGCCGAGTTTGCTCGTGGGTGTACCTATAGGGTAAGGGACTCAAATTTCTCTCGCGGGTTTTTCGTTTTTGTTCGAAAACTAATCTACATTGTAGTCTGATAAAACGTGTATAGTCACTTTAAAATCTTAATTACGAAACCCTATCAGCACTTTGTGATGAAAGTTCATACAAAAAAATCAACAATTAAAATGCAAAAAGATGCATTTTTCATTTAAAAAAAGTGTTCCCAATTTCGTCCCCACCCTTTAATGCTTAAACTCAAATTTTATGCTTTATTTTTACATGTTCACAAAATGTTATATTCATAAAAATACGAAAATAATAGTTTTATTAAGCAAAGATAGAACAAAACGTAAAGAATAAGATCACACTATGAATACAATCTCTAAGTGCACCGCGTCTAAAACAACAAACTGTCGCAACTTATATTGAAACTGATGAAAGCCTCTGTTTATTCACACATATTTATCCTCGGTTTAACATAAGTTTACATAATTTTCACCAGGTTGCGGCATTTAACACTATACGTAGAGTGGAAGACGAAATTAGGCACGGGTGCGAAATTCGGGCCCATTACCCTACAAGGTATAAATAAAATAAATAGTGCCTATATTTACCAAATATATTTGGGACCTTTTTTTGTAAGAAAAAAATTATTCTGACAAACTTTTCACAGGTGTTTCCTCTATTCTCTGCGGCTGCTGTAACCTCTGCAAGAGAAAGGGGCCTCCGCCCAAGCATGATATTTCCCTTAAAAACACACACTACAATAAAAATTGAACTATGATCTTATAAAATAATGCTGTAGCAATGGGCCATCGAGTCAAAGTTCTGAATTTGTGGAAATTATGCCATTTTGAAAGAAAAAGTTACTTTTTTGTCTGAAACGGTCTTTAAATAGTAAAAAACAATATTAAAAATTGAAAGTTCGAAAAAATGGCTCGATGGGCCTTAGAGAATCATATTCTGCGTAGATTACCGTGAAGTTCATGAAAAAATGTTGAAAATTGCATTTCAAAAAAACACGTTTGAAGTTAAGAAAGATGAAAAATATTGAAAGAAAATATTTTATCGCAACTTAGTCTTAATTTGCCATTTCAACAGCATACTGTAGACCTTCTTTTTCTTCACTTTGTTTCTTCTTCGAGTTTGTGCTCAATCTGCGAGCAGTACAGGACTCTTTGGTGGGTTGTACCGCTGCGATTTTCGCATGTTTTAGTGTGTTGGTATTCTCTTTTTACACACCAATAGATGTAACATTTGCATATATGTGACTGCACCGTTGAATATGGTGGTAGCAATATCGGTTGCTATTTGAACTATTTCCGAAGGTGCGACCACTGTCGACCAAATGTTAGGATTTGTAGCTTATTATCTATTGTCAAAAATATTTAGAAAGAAATATGCTATAAAGCGACCCATATGTTACTGTAGGTACTTTTGGATAAAAAGACGGAATTTCTACGTGAATGCTGCGCTTGACTTCCTACTAGTGTTCGACGTGGCTGGATTTTTCAACTGTGCACGCTCTCATATTATGACAAATATGTTACTTAAATATTGAGATATTGCTGTCATTTTTTTGCCTAATATCGTACACACTATAAACATTTGATTTCAGTGAAAAAAAGTTCGATTTTTTGAAAGTTGTAAACGTATGTAATCCCTTAAGGGTTAGAAGGACAACCGACGGTGTAGCAAAACCTTATTAGCGTCCTATGGTTCGTTTCACGAAAAATGGTATGAAAGCACCACATATCGTGACCGATCCAGAAATAGGATATGAGCTGAAGACACTTCACTGGCCTGTGTAACGATTACTAAAGGAGCGTGGATGAGCTCGACTAAACACTAATCGAGAGTACCGCGCGTGTCTTTCATCAGAGGCGTAAGTAATTCGTTTAGTAATTTACTGAGTGGAGCGAATAAGAGTTCCGATGTTCTTCGCATGAATTAACAAATCGGTCTGATGAGGAGACCCATGTTAATGTGATCATTTGAGCGTCACTTTCCATAATAGATGCACCTTGCAAGAGTAGTTGTGTATACTCTGCAGAACATGTAATTGTTTATAGAACTTTTCATGTTCTGCAAGTTTGAATTCGGTCGGTTTATTTTCGGCGGGCTACTAATGGTTTTCGAATGCACCAGTATTTTATACAGTAAGTTACAGAAGGATTGCAATTATATGTTGACACAAATGAAATTGAGTTCACCTAGTCTCCCCCTTAACCGGTCCCTATGTGACGGTTAATCCGACAACACATATGCTAGAGATATATCATTTACAAAGGTAATACAATTAAAACATGAAACTAATGACCATTTAAACAATGTGCAACGTGTGAAAAAATGCATTAGCACTACACGCGTTATATGTTTACGAAGGACCTATAAATTTTGAACGTTTTCAAATTTAAATTCGAAGAGTGTATCAATTGTTTTACCGCCGGACCACTTAACGAAAATGTGGTGAGTTAAAGCGGGACAATAAAATAAAATAAAATTACACAGTAGAATTTCGACTGTCCGATCACATAACTGTGATTATCAAGAAAAAAAAGTAATTCAGAGTTAATTAGATGATACTGATACTCCGGTCGCCGAAGAACTATTATTATTCGTATATTCTGTGTTATTAATTTTCAAAGCATTATACTGATCGAAGTTGCATGGAAACAGTTCAAGAGAGAAAATAATTCAGAGGTGGTTGGTATTAAGTTTGTAGTGTTAACAATATTTTTGCGTATATCTTTGGAATTAAGGCCGAATACGGTTATATGTATAGAAAAAAATACTCCGAATGAAGACCTTCACAAAATATTTCAAGGTCATTGAAGTCAATGAGGTCACCCCTATTCCGAATAGTTATTTAAACATTTTTCGTTTAAATTTTTCAGTGACTAGACTCATCGCAACAGTGTATGCCTTAGCTTAAAGTAAATGGTTTTTCTCGCGTTGAAGTACCAAAGTGTGTCAAGACGAATGGTTGCCCTTGCGGTGAAACGGTCGTTTCAACAAAGAGTACATCAGTGTTTAACAGCTGAAGATGACAATATTGAACATTCCCCATAAACAAAGTGAATAAAGGGACATAAAACTTGATCATTGTCGGTTTCAATAATACCTTCTCCTTTGCGACTTTGTATTAATTCAAGGACACTTAAATGTAGTGTTTTAAATTCGTTTTTTTTTCGACCTCTCTCATTATATTGGTACAAACACATGATATTTTATTTAACAAATACAAGGCAACCTTCAAATTACCTAGAAAAATTGTAACATCTACATTATTCTATTCTACCTAAGAAGCAATAAAAAAAGGTTCTTGTATGTATATCAGGTCCTGCGGAAAATTCTATCGTTTTTTTCAAATCGAATAATATAAATCAATAAATATTTCATCTCCAGATCGAAATATGTTCTGTACTATCCACCAGTTGTTTCAAACGGCAGAAATTTATAGACACCCTGCATATAGATGTACTAATGTACTGTACATTTGAGTTACATTTGGTGTGTAAATAAACGGTATGGTTAACTTCAAAAGGTGTTTTATTTTAACACTTTAGGCATTTATCAGTACTGAGCTCATATGACCAAACGAGTAATGCGTAATAACGAACTAAAAATATAAAAATTTATTTTCTGTTTGGGGCTAGTTCTATTTGCGCCTACCTATTCTTTATCCCAAAAAAATATATGTCGTAATCAGCTGTTTGAAATAAGTCAGAAACAGATTCTCGATTAGAACAGGTCATCTTTCACGAGAAGACGTCATTAAGCTCCGACCGAGCTTAACATCTTGACTTATACCATCGAGCCAACCTCGTGGTGACGATTTCAAAATGCATTCAATACACGTGAGTATTATTAAGTGAAATACTATTTTGTTCGTAGTAGCATTTAATTTTTTGAGTAAACGTACATTCGCGGTAACTGCAGAATTCCTTTTGTTAACGGAAAACTATTAACAATAAGGTAATTCTACAGACTGTAGACGTCAAAGGAAGATCGAAAAAGGAATTGCATAGTTCTATCTGTCTTTAACCCTTCAACGCCGGCATATGTAAGAGATACGGACCCTGCGTTCTTCATACATCGCCGGCATACGTAAGGGATACCGACCCCGTGTTTTTTGCACGTTGGCGAAGTCCGTATCTCAGACGGACACTGTTTTCTTCACGTATCGCCGATGCAAGTTACCAATCCACGGGCTGCTAGAAACGGCGATGCGAGAAGACGGATTGTATATATTATTGATTGATATGTACAATCATATATCGTATCGTAATGAAACGCTTATGTTTTGTTTATAACAGTAAAAACAGTCTTCAAAAGTCTTCTCACTAAATTTTCATTACTAATTTACAGAAATTATTATTTACAATTTACACTAATATATCTACTAAAGTAAACACTAATCATAAACTGAGTTGTTCTATTCTTTTTTCGGATTGTCGGATCCATTCGCGTCCTATTAATGGTTCCCTATCCATGTCCGTAACGTACATATGTAGTGGTTTTTCTACGTAAAAGTGTAAACGTAAAGTTTTCGTTTCAAGCTCAAGTATTGAGAGATCACAAGAGACATTTCGTAGAAATCAAAATGAGCCTCGACAATTGCACAAATGCACTTTTGCAGAGGTATAGAACTCACGGGTAGACTTCCCTACAGGGTGGTGTGGTCTGTATAAACACCAATAAACACGTTTTACTTGAAAGAATTAGAATTTTAGAAAGTGTGCGATTTTGACAGACGCCGATGAAAACACACAAGATGGCTGCACATGTCACATTTTGTCAAATATCTCACGATTTAATGGTTTTCTCGTCAAAAGCAGAGCAGACCACCCTGTACACCACTATCACACTATCGTGGAAATTCGATTTGAGTCACTTTATCACTTCTGGAAGTCACATTTTGTTCCTACGATTTGACGTGTCCAGATGCAGAAATAAACAGTGGTATAGTTCAATAATTCTCCGCTAGAGGCGTTTATGGTATTGGTCAGTCACTTTGGCCTGCGTTATCACGAGCATCGATAAAACAGAGGGAGTCGGTAAATGTAACCTCGCAACACGTGCTGGATCGTATCGATTGTTCTGTTACGCTGTTGCCACATATTCCCATGACAATTCTGCCTGTGAGGAGAACGATGGAATAGCTACGGCCTGCGGCTCGTGGCGAGATTTCGATTCTCGCCGAACGTAGGAAAAGAACGGTGCGAGAGAAAGAAATCCGAGAATTAAACAATACGTACTAATGTTGGAATCCGGGTGAGGAACGAAAGGACACCGATTGTATTGTAATAATTATACAATATATTTCGGGAACGTTCAAATATACTACTCCGGATACAACTATGGCTTGTAACGTATAGAAACACGTGAACTATAAATCGCCAGGAACAGAACTAACAATAAGAAAAAGTGCGCCCTCCTCGTTTTAAGGAGTCTATATATACATATTTTGACTGTTGTGGTGGGGAGAATGTTACATTGGCCCTTAGCTAAGGGTGACTCAGTTAGCCTCCTCCAGGATTTTGGACTTTAAGAAGAGAGTAAAATCGAGTATGACTAATTGTAAGATGTTTTGGAAGCAGCCGTTCGATTGTGTTTATCGGTTAGGGCGTCTTGATGAATCAGAAGGTTGGTCGTCCAACATCTCCCCCCATTAAAATTGAAGAGTATAACGAAAGAGAGTCTTAATAGTGCGGACGGATACATTGCAGGTGTCTTACGACAAATTCGTGAAAAACTGATTATGTAAATGCCAGATACTAAACTGATCTATAAATATGTAAAACATAAGTATTGAACATATAAAATGGAATTAGAATTCAGTGCAGAAGTATGTTAGCATAAATGTAAACTATAGAATACGATATATCTAAAATTATCTGTAAAAGATATACCTACATATGTACAGTATGAGTTATTATGTTAAACTTAAATTACGAATTTGATTTTACATGGATGTAACTTACAATAATTAGCGATAATAGCAGCGTTAAGTCTAGAATTATTTTTAATCTAATTGTAAGTTGGTTTGAAAGTAAAATTTTTCTTTCTTTTACAATAATTTACTTAACCTAAAGTATATTTTTTCGATACTACGTTAATATGTTGTTTTTTTTTTATTCAAAATACATGTATAGTAACAAAAAATGGGATTATAAATATTATACTTAACAATACTACAACAGAGTGATTTTAGTGCTGTAGATTGTATCTTTGTGATTTCGGAAGTGATACATCAGTCACTCTCAATTATGCTAACTGAAGGAATATGACTAAAATTTTTATTTACATCACTTGTGGGTTCTAGGAAATACAACGTAGTGTATCCCTTGCAGTCGTTCCGTAATTGTAATATTCCAGACTATTTTAGAATAATATCTTCCATCTGATTTTTCCCCTTTTCACAGATGATTGTTGAAGTGACGGGTTTTTGCAAGATATAGATCCACTGGTTCCCTCCTATATACTTCCACGTTTCAATGTCGGCTCTGATGTTTCTTGTTTCGCAGTCGTCAGGAAGCTGACGTATGTGAGGCGAAAGTAACGAAACTTCGCAGGTAGCTTGATCCGTGGTCTTCGAAGTGTGGATGTGTGTGCATACGTACAGTTCATCCAAATATTCATTACAACTCGATAAGTCTGATAGGAAGGAAAAATGGGTTTTGGATTGGGATATGAATACATATGATTGCCTTGGTGCAATGTAGGAGAAACTTGATGTATTTTGGTGTTGAATAGGGAGCGGAATTAATTGATACACATCAAATATCGTTTTTTTTACAAGAGGACATTTCAAAATGACTACAACAAGTCCTTTATCAAATATTACTTGTAACTTCATTAAGTTATAAAAAGTTGACAAATTTTATACATCTGGTGCTACGGGTAACTCAAGATTAACATTATAACTATTCAGTTCTTCACATATCTGTTTAGGAGTTACTATAAACGGTGAGATTATATTATTATGGCCTAAATTGATTGATTCTATATATTTATTATATTCTGTAGAAATACGCATACAAAGTGATAATAGCATTGTAACATGCTGTGTTATCAGTGATTCCAGAGATAAACGTGTTAATTGGACGTTAGTTTGCATAATACATTTATTAATTAATTTTATATTATTATTTAACTTATCTTCTGTGATTTTTAAAGATTGCAACGAGCTATTAAAATTTCGTATTGTGCTTGAAATTATTTGGACTTGTGATTTTAAAAGTGTTTGTGTTTGTTTCTTATCATTTACAAGCATTTTAATGCTATCAAAGTAGTATTGGGCATCGTCTGAGTCTGGTGTTCCAATTAACCAATTTAATATATAAGAAGCTCCATTATCCAAGCCTCGACGTTTACGTTCTTTTGAAACTCCTATTAAATCATACAAGATTTCATGGTTTTGACGTATGTTTCGCAATTCATTCTGAAATAAGTTTTAAAGTTCGATCACAATAAAAACTCACATGATTCTGTTCTGCAGAATCCTTTAATGCTGCAGTGCATAGATTTAAGGAGTTAGTAAAATGTGACTCTAGGATGTATCTTCCTTTATTTAAATAAGTAATGTTGATATGAGTTAAGAGAACTAATTTAGAATTTGATGTCTTTGCAATACTTTCTTCATTATAAAATATGCCGCTTGAATGGGAAAGTGGTGTATCAATATAAGGATTACTGATAATGAAATTAGGAAGCAGACTGAGTAGTAGACTTATCAGAATCATCTGAAAAATACGGTTTTAAAAGGTTGGTATGATATCTATATCTTTTCTTTCCTATTTGGATTTCAACTGTGTTATTAGGAAACACTTGAATAATTTTAAAGGGTCCCTTGAAATTAGATGATAACTTTTTACTTAATCCTATTTTAGTTTGTTTTTGATAAATGCAGACAAGATCGTTTATTTTAAATTTTATTGGGTTAGATTTCTTATCATAGTACTCTTTACTTTTATTCTTAGAATTAATTAGATTTTCTTTCGCGATTTGAAAGGATACGTTTAACTTATTTTGTAACGATTTAATATGGTCATCGTATGTATAATGGAATTGCAGTTCCTGTACAATAGAAGTGGGTAAATGAGCTTTTCGACCAAATAAGAATTCGTATGGTGTGAAATTAGTGGACTTATGATTAGAAGTGTTATAACTAAAGGTTGCAAATTGAATGTATTCATCCGAATCCGTTTGTTCCGGTTTAATATAATGTTTGAAATAGTCCTTTAGAGTCAAGTGATACCGTTCTAATGCCCCGTTAGTTTGAGGGTGATAAGGACTAGTACAAATGTGTTTTGTCTTGAGAAGATTACTCAAATTTTTTATTAAGTTAGACATAAAATCAGAACCTTGGTCTGTCAAAAAAGTGTTTGGGATTCCGAATTGCATGAACAATTTAATTAAAACCTTTGCCACTGTTAATGCCTCGGGATTTGGAATTGCTTTAGCAAATCAATATTTCGTTAAGTCATCCTGGGCTGTCAGAATGAATAGTATTTCCGGATTCTGTTAGAGGTAATGGACCGACAATATCAATAGCTAGTTTTTCAAATGGCGCGTCAGTGGTGGTAGTTATCTCCATTGATCGTTTTACAGGTCTGAAGTTTGTTTTATTTATTTGGCAAGAATGACACGACTGAATGTATTTCCTAATATCTGCTTTAATAGAAGGCCAATAATATCGTTCTTTAATTTAAAATACGTTTTGCTGAAACCATAATGTCCGGATAACTTATTATCATGGTTCTCCTTTAAAATTTGCTGTATTTCCTCTTTTGTTTCTGGAATAATCCTCATAGAAATAAACAATTTAATCTCGTTTTTAGGAAATATATATTTGAGCATTTCATTTAATTGATCTCTTTTAATATTGTTATGTTTCTTCGGTGGAACTAATACAAATTTCTTATTTTGAATCATTGATTTCAATTTTTGGAAATAATCAAAGATATTTTTATATTCTAATTTGTTAAAATGTCGATTTAGGGGATATAGTAAATATACAATTTGTTTCTGATTTTGAAGCTTAGATAGGTCGTTAAATTCTGTCGTTAGATTTGTTAGATCAAAGTTCGAAAATATATGTATACTCTGAGTACTGATTACTTCCGTCTAAATCCTGGGACCATAATAAAACAATCGGATCATTAATTTTGATTCAGGGTCGATTTTCTATTTCATAAGATATAGTATCTTGATTGGTATAATGAAATTTAATAAAATCTTGATAACTTTGGCCTTGATTGACTGTTGTATTTATTGAAATTTCAGGAACGAGTCTGGAAAGACCGTCTGCGTTTGAATTGATACGCCCTGGTTTATATTTTATATTATATTTATATTCGTCGAGTCTATATAAGTCGCCATCTAACTAGTTTGGAAGATGGATTCTTACAATTAAAAAGCCACTGGAGTGGTCGATGATCTGTTATAGATTGTGAATGTCCTGTTGTACAAGTACGGTCGAAAGTGCTCAACAGAGTTAATTATTGCTAATAACTCTTTCTCTGTAGTGGAATAGTTCTGCTCTGAATTATTTAAAGTACGCGAATAGTACGCAATAGGGAGATCCTCATTATTAGAAATTTGTGATAGGACAGATCCTATTCCGACATTAGATGCAACAGTAGTTAAAATAAATTCTTTAGAAAAACCAGGGAATTATAAAATAGGTTCACTAGTTAACTTTCTTTTTAGAGTTAAAAATGAATTTTCTTGTTCGTCTGTCCAATTAAAGGGTGAATCCTTTTTCAACAATTGAGTAAAGGGTTTTGCAATTGCTGAAAAGTTCGGAATAATACCCAGTCAAACCCAAAAACATTTTAATTTCCTTCTGATTTCGCGGTCTAGAGACTCTGTTAACGCAATCTGTTTTACTAGGATTAGGCTTCACTCCTTCATATGAAATTACGTGACCTAAATATTCGCATGTTCTTTTCATAAATTCGCACTTATCAGGCTGCAATTTTAAATTATTTTCCCGTAACCTAGAGAATACATTTTTAAGTTTACGATTGTGTTCCTCTAATGTCGAACCATAAAGCATAACATCATCTAAATAAACAAAACTTTGATTGCTAGTTAACTCAGTTAAAACATTATTCATCATACGCTGAAAACAAGCGGGAGAGTTTTTGAGGCCAAATGGCATGCGAGTAAACTCATAATGACCATTTGGTGTAGAAAATGCTGTTTTGTCACTATGTTTAAGATCCTTCGGAATTTGATGGAATCCACTTGCTAAATCTAGAGTGGTAAAATATTGCGCATGACCTAATTGATCAGGAATATCTTTTATGTTAGGAAGTGGGTATGCATCGCCTATTGTTCGTTCATTCAATTTTCTATAATCAATAACTATGTGCCACTTCCGTTCGTCTGATGCGTCCGATTTTTTTGGGACTACCCAGAGAGGGCTGGACCAAGGACTATTACAGGGTTTGACTATAGCTTGATTTAACATTTTCTCTATTTGTTTGTCAACCTCATTTTTATGAGTCTGCGGATAAGGATAAGTTTTCACTTGAATTGGAGTTTCATCGGTCGTAGGAATAGTATGAGAAGTTGCTATATTTAAATGATTTAGTCGGAGATTGTCATTTAATATTCGTAGCCTTTGTTTTTTTTTCATTTTTCTCCCGATTCTCAGCAAGACTATACATGTGACAATAATTCGGAATTGGTTCAATTAACACTTCAGGAATTGGAACTGTCTGTGGCTTAAGTGTTGTGTTAATAATTGTGGTAAATGCTCTATTCTCATTATGAACTTTGACAATTGCACTGGGCATTAAAAGCGAATTTTCTTCATTTAATTGTTGTAATGTTATTATACCTTCTCCTATATGATAAGGGTTTATTAATTTAATAGGAACCACTGTTTCTGTTCGTGGATTAATTCATATTGTTGAAATAGATTTCTGGGGAGTATTACTGCATAAAGGAACTGAAAATGGTATGGACTGGAATGAAATACTTGAAGTTGAATTATCTATCTTAGCATTATGGATACGAAAGAAGTCATCACCTAATAATCTATCAACGGGAATATTGGTATGGACATTAAGCACTTGAAAGTTTCCAACGATCATTCTATTACGAATTTCCAATTTAATTTCTGTTTCCCCTAATGTTTCAATCGGTACATTAGGCGCAATACCATTTAATACGGTCGTATTATTAATATTAATATTATAATTACATATGCTAGATGCTTTAATTAAGAAGACAGCCGCAACAGTATCAAGTAAAAATTCTAAAATACTATCATTGGCATTAGAGTTTTTTAACTCGAATAAAACGCAAATTTTATCATTGCAGATTAATAAAGAATTGGAAGAGTTTATGAATGACTCATTGAGTTGAATTCTATTGTAGCATTCTCTACCGAAATTGGAGGGTTCGGTTGTTATTGGACATTGAAAAAATTTGACGGTTTAGGAATCCTGCGTGTTGCAGCATTTAAAGAAGAAAGAGGTAACTAGGGGTATTTGGTATTGGAAAGGATTGATGTTGTGGACGATTTGTATAATTTGAGGTTCGATGATAAATATTTGCAGAATTAGAATTTGTTTGATAAGTACGCGTTACGTTTTGATTGTGTTGATGGTAATTTGTGAAATTTGAGTTCTGTCTTGTATTATTGTACTGCCGTTTTCTGCATTCTTCTATGACAAGACCAAAATTTTTACAATATCTACATTGAATTCTTTCTGGAATAGTATTGCTTTGATTGAATTGATTAAAATTCACGTATCTGTTAGTAGGTGGTTTTGATCTATTTTGATTTCTATGACACTCGGTTGTATTGTGGTTTGTTCGTAAACAAATTTTACATTTTATAGTGGAAAAATGATCGTATCTTAAGCGTAAAGCTTTTTCTTCCGCTACAGCTGCCGTAAGGGCACTATTAATGTTATTAAAATCACGGTACCTTAGCATTTGAGAAATCTGCGGATGTGTATGAGAAACAAAACGATTTAGAGTTAAATCGTTAATTGTAGATACTCGCCCTGCCAATGTGTTATCATTGTTTTCTGTTGCATAAATATTTCCAAGAATTCGCGATGAAAGATCTTCTAATCGTTGATAAATTTGCGAAACATTTTCACTTCTTTCTTGCCTGATTGAACTTAATTCTTCCATTAATTGGTCAAATCATTTCTTATTTTGATATAAATTAAGTAATAGCTCAGAAATTTCAGCTCATGTTGTGAGATTACAGTGGATATCAATTTGATCTCTTGCTTTACTAATAATACTTTTTTTTATAAACACTAATAAAATTTGTTCTTGCAATGTCGACTTGTTTTATAATCGAACAAAGTTTACAAGGATTACCATCAAATGGTTCTGGCAGTAATTTGATTAATAATTTGAACGAAACTTGCTGTGTGTGAACTTGTGTTAAATGTACTTCATTTTAAGCCATGATTTTCCTTGGAATTTTGGGAAATAAGGAAATTTCTTGTCGATAATTTGAGTATTTGTACAGGGTTTTCCAATAAGGGCGGGTCGATGTTGAAATGGAATAAAACAAGCTGTGTGTGAGGTATTAACGAAATTTTTTTTTATTTGAAAGGCCCATGTATACCATTATGTATGGAATATGACATCGTTCAAATGTCAGCCGCGGCTTCGCACGGTGGCAAGGATCCGAGAGGTGCAATTTTCAATGACCCTGCCGCATAGATCCGGCTGAATTTGAGTGATGGCCTGGGTTATGTTGACTTTGAGGGCATCGGTCGATTGCGGCTTATTGGCATAGACCTGCGACTTTAGAAAACCCCACAAGAAAAAGTCGAGCGGGGTCAAATCGCACGATCTTGGTGGCCAATTCACGTCACCTCCGCGAGAGATAACCATACCCTCAAATCGTTCAGGCAGAATGTCCATCGTGGCATTCGCTGTGTGGCTCGTAGCGCCGTCCTGCTGGAACCACATGTCGTCCACGTCCATATCGTTCAATTCGGGCCAAAAGAAATTGGTTATCATCGATCTGTAGCGCTCGCCGTTGACGGTGATAGCCTCACCAACGTCGTTTTGGAAAAAGTACGGACCAATGACGCCGCCTGCCCAAAATCCGCACCAAACAGTAACTTTTTGTGGATGCATTGCCACCTGGTAAACCTCGTGTGGGTTGGCGTCGTCCCATATACGGCAATTTTTCTTGTTAACATAGCCATTCATCCAAAAATGCGCCTCGTCGCTAAAGATGATTTTTCGGCCAAAATTGGGGTCCTCTTCCAAACGCTCCGAAGCCCAGTCAGCGAACAAACGGCGTTGTCTATGGTCATTAATTTTGAGCTCCTGGGTCAGTTGGATCTTGTACGGGTGCAGGCCCAAGTCCCGACACAAAATTCGCCAGGTTGAAGTCTGCGAAAGGTCAAGTTCTTGTGCACGACGAGGAATTGACTGCCTCGGGTTCTCCTGCACACTTTCACGGATACAGGCGATGTTCTCGGCCGATCTGGCGTTCTTTTGACGTACGGGTGTTGGCTGATTGTTTACCGAACCGGTCGTCTCGAATTGGGCCACCAAACGTTGGAGAGTCGACTTTGAAGGGCCACCGCGTCTGCCGTAAAATGGGCGCAGCGCGCGCAATGTTTGCACTAACGAACACTTATTTTGATAATAAAGTTTTATCATTTGGACGTGCTGCTCAATCGTGTAACTTGCCATGGTGATTTGGCATTACTGACTGAATTACAAACAACAGATTTGACAGACGCCGCCAAAACAACATGGCCGCTACAGACTGTCAACATCGACCCGTCCCAATTGGAAAACCCTGTATTTGTGTACTTACAATGCTGCTTGTTCTTTCCTATTAGGCGATGTTCCACGTTGATGTTGAGACGTCTGCAGATTTCTCTGGTCCCAATAGTTACAATCAAATCGATGGATCCTGGTGTTTCTGAAGCCTTGTTTTTCTTTTACCCGTCACCAATTGAAATTGGCACTTACGATCAGTGAGGAATGATTTCCATTAACAGCTGAGATCCTTAAAGTGTCGGGTATCCCAATTCTGACACCAAATTTTATGTTGGAATCCGGGTGAGGAACGAAAGGACACCGATTGTATTATAATAATTATACAATATATTTCGTGAACGTTCAAATATACAACTCCGGATACAACTATGGCTTGTAACGTATAGAAACGCGTGAACTATACATCGCCAGGAACAGAACGTCAGGAACGAAAGTTAGGAAAAGTAGAGTAACTTTAATGAAAAGTTGGATCGGAGATGATCCCAATTTCGTCATTGATGAAGGCGACGAGAAAAGTAGTTATTGCCAAATTTGCAATAAAAGAGTAAAATGTGTTAAAGAAAATCGCAATTTGTAAAAATAAAAAAAAATTAACTACTATTTAAAAAAAAAACAGCATTGCCTGAATTATTAAAAATTTAAAAGAACCCATGGCTATTCCAGAATACTGCTGGAGTAAACTCAAATACGCACCAATTACATCATGTGACATAGAGCGGTCATTTTCCGCATAAAGATTAATTTTTACGGACAAACGCCGTCAATTAACGCAATCGAATTTACAGAAACTGCTTGTCACTTATTGTAATTCAAACTACAAAAAACAAGAATAATTGCAAAATGTATTGCAAGTATCTAATAATACATATTATATGTGTATATCTTTCGTGCATAGCCGCATATTTTTCGTGCATATTTGCATATTTCTCGTGCATAAATATCATATGCTTTCTGCATATTTATCGTGCATAAACATCCGGTGTCTAGTTATGAAGTTTGAAGATTGAGTAAGTTTTAAAATAGTTTTGACCAACTTTTCGGGTCAAATACCCCACTGTGAGTCGTTATAACACTGACTATCGGGACTGTTTCTCCGGACGCGAGTGCTACACGCGACGGGCCGTTCATGGTATGACAACAATTAGCAACGAATTAATCGATGGTGTATGTATATATAATTTCTAAAAGTTAGTGGAAGTGGAGAGGTTGAACGCCGTGATGGTATTTCGCGGTATAACGCTAATATTGTCTTCGCTGACACTATGTAACGTGAGTACAGGGTAACGTCGCGGCAGTTGCAACGGAATTTCTTATATCAGAAGTTTTTCTATAACCGATGAGTACGTAACATCATATATGATAGAAGGTAGAAAATGTATTATTGTGTATTTGATATCCGGTGCATGTCTTACAAGACCATTTTTTAACAATTACCACTTCATCATTACCACTCCAATAGATCCATCCTATTCTTATTAAATTTCGCTGAGATTTCTGATGTCGTCGCGTGTACACTTCAATTACTGACAACGGAAGTCACCTAGAAGTTAATGGTTGTAAGATATAGGGCTGGGCCTTCTAAGAACTAAAACAAGTGCCACTCTCCCGGAAAATTGAGTATTGACTAGAAAAATGATGTCAATGTCCATCATAAATAGCGCTCAAAGTAGATATAAATAACTTCAATTTTATACTTTTTTAAACATTTTCAGTTTTGTTTTGATGCATGTAAATAAAATACCTTTTTTTTTTTTAGAGAGGTGGGGAAAATGCTTTTACGCATACCTGAGATGTTATCCAGGTTATGTGGGTCTCAACCCATGCTGGAATACCCACTAAAAACCCCACCTCTGTCTACTGCATCCGGGCGCCTACCTCCCAGGTAGCGGGACTAAGCCGTAGGGCAATACTTCGCTACCTGAAAGGTGGATTGTTCTAATTACTAATAAAAGAAACTTATATATAATTACTTACATTAATGTTTGTAAACATCAGTCATTGTTGTGGATGCAGCTATAGTTAAAATATAATCAGTCAGTAAACATAAATAGCATTAGATAGTCAATAGTTAAAAAGTAGAGTCAAAAATATAAATAAATAGGTAACACAAATAAAATAAATAAACTAAATAAATAAATTAAATAAAATAGAGTAAATAAATTAAATAAAATAGAATAAATAAATATTGTAAATAAATATTGTAAATAAATATTGTAAATAAATATTGTAAATAAATATTGTAAATAAGTAAAAACATTTCACAAGTCGAAAAGAAAAATAAATAGTATAGTCTAGTCACAATGTAAATGTATAAATAAATGGTTACAGTCCGTATATGGTCGAAATATATAAATAAAATATAGTCAATGTAGTTGATAGAGTAGTCTTATGTATAAAATGGGATACGATAAAAAACATATAAATATGCCATCATAGTATGCGAGAAAGGTGACCGCAGGTCAGCGCTTTTACAATGTCTGCTAAAGTGTATATAGTGTAAATAAATAATAAAGGTGTATAAAACATAAATAAGTAAATAAAAATTAAATAACTTAAATATATAGATAGATAAATAAATAAAAATAAATAAATAAGGCAATAAATATTAATAAATAGATATATAAATAAATAAATAAATAAATAAATATATGAATAAATAAATAATAGGAAAATACATAAATAAATAAATAGATAAATAAATAAATGAACACATAATTTATCTAGTAAAAAGTAAATAAGATAGATAAAAATAAATGAAATAAATAAATAAGTAAATAAATAAAACTTAATCTTACACTATAGGGGGCGGACGTGTCCGTTTGTGCATTTAGCATCTTTTGTTGCTCCCTTTTTTTTCTTTTTCTTTTTCCCTTTCAAAGTTTTCTTGCGATTCTATGATGGACTTCACATATTCTTTTATGTATTTTCTGTTTTTGTCTTTATGCAGTAGTTTAATAAAACTGGCAGGGGTCAGATCCTCGCCTATGAGCGTGTTCACCGTTTGTCGTTCCGCACCCCACCTCGGGCATTCAAATAGTGTATGTTTGGCGTCGTCATCTTCTTGGCAAAACCAACAGCTTGCGCTTTCTGCTTTTTTGATTTTGTATAGGTATGTCCTGAAGCAGCCATGACCTCCTATGGCCTGTGTAAGGTGAAAGTCTATAGTGGTCGGGCCCCACTCCACCCATTCCCTCAAATCAGGGATAAGTAGGCGGGTCCAACCCCCATGAGTTCCTTTCGTCCATTCCTCCTGCCATTTGTCTAGGGTCTTCTTTCTTTCTTCATTTTTGATTTTTACTTTATTTAGCACTTTGCCGTTAATTTTTGTTTCCATTTCATTTCGTTCGAATATTCTTTTTCTTTCTTCTATTACGAGCTTCCATGGGGGTTGGCCCGCCATGACACACAGTGCCTCGTGGGAGGTGGTACGATACGCTCTCGTGATTCTAATAAGCATGGTTTTTTGTACTTGGTGGATCCTCCTGTTCCATGCCACCTCCAGTGCCCCACCCCACACAGGTGCACCGTACAGGATGATGGATTCCACCACCCTGTAGTAGAGGCACCTCGTGTGGTAGGAGGGGCCACTGGTGTTAGCCATTATTCTCGAAAGCGCTCCGGCTGTTTTACTCGCTTTTTCACATACATTTTCTATGTGGACCTTGAAGGCTTGATTGTCCTCCAAGGTCACACCTAGGTATTTCACTTTTTTTCTGTTCTGTGTGGTCGAGTCCCCTATCCTGATTTCCATTTTCTGATTAAACTTCCTTCCAGTTAGCAGGATGAATTCAGTCTTTTCCCCTGCCAGTCTCATATCTTCCATCATAAACCATTTTTCTATGTTTTTGATAGCTGAACTCATTTTTTTGTTGATTTCAGCGGAGTCTTTACCTTGAATTGTAAGTGCAACATCGTCCGCATACCCTATTACATGAGATCCTAGTGGAAGCCTTATTCTAAGGAGAGAGTCGTACACGAGGTTCCACAGTATGGGACCCAAGATGGATCCCTGTGGAACACCCGCGTATACGTCTCTCTCGTATCGTTTACCATCTGTAAAATACGCAATTTTCCTGTTTATGGTATAGTCTTCTAGAATCTTGGCCAGTTTGGGACTGAAGTTACGTCTTTTAATCGCTTCTATTATGCTTACAATACTTATTGAGTTAAAAGCATTCTTGACATCAAGAGCAACCAGTACGCAGTGCATGTTCTTATATTTTGCGTCAGTCCAGTGCTGCATAACGCTATTTAGGGCGTGGACAGTAGATCTGCCCTTGCAAAAGCCGTACTGGTTGCTCTCGAAGTCAGACTGCTCCAAGATTCTATTTTTGATTGCGCGCTCCAATACCTTAGCTAGGTTGGAGATCATGCATAAGGGTCTCCATGCGGATGGAGACCCCGTGTCACTAGACTTCTTAGGTATAAGAACTAGCCTGCCGGTCTTCCACCTGGCCGGATAGTATCCCAACTCGAAGCATGCGTTACACATGCTTATTATTTTATGTGGTCTGGCTTCAATCAGTGTTTTGATTATTTTGGTCGGGATACCATCCAGTCCAGGTGCCTTCCTCGCATTCAGATTACTCGTGAGTATATGCATTTCTCCGTACGTAATATCGTAGTCCGCTCTTACTTTTCCATTTTCCTTTCTAATGCCTAGTATTATATCTATGTCTACTTTTTCCAATTTTTGACTATTTCTATCGGTGTTAACGGTTTGCGGCGTTGTAACAAAGAGTCCTTCTATAACTTTATCCATATCTTCCTTGTTCATTTTACTTGGTTGCGTCTTGTTTTTAAGGGTCGCGAGGACAGCCCTATATGGCCTGCCCCACGGGTCCCCGTCCACCATTGTTTGTAGCTCTTTCCATGATTCTTTTTTAGCTATTCTAATTTCTTTATTTAATGTTTTCTTCTTTTCTTTATATACTTTTCTAAGTTTTTCTATTAATTTAATATCTTTTTTCTTTTTGCAGGCTCTTTGCAGGTTTCTCCTGGCTGAGTGGCTATTTTTTCTTAGCTGCATCAGTTCAGGTCTCCACCAGTGAGCTTTTGGTTTGCCACAGACCGCATCCGGGAGAGGTACCAAGGATTTTTCAGCGGATTCTTCTATGGCACGTATGTACTTATCGATATCTTCTTTGGTTCAGTTACTATTACTATTTCTGATGTTAGCTACTTCTTCGTCGTAGTGTTGTAGGAATGTTTTATAGTTGATTTTATGTGTCCTATTGTTATTACCTTCACTATTGTTTTTGTCTTTACTGAGTATATGTATTATATATTTGTGATCTGATCCTGTATAATTGTTTAATATTGTGCTATTTTGTAGTTTTTGTGTGGTTTTGTGGTCCATAATAATTATATCAATTAAAGAAGTGGTCCCGTTTCTTTCGTAAGTATGTTTGAGTCCGGAGCTCTTAATCGTAATTAGCTCCAGACTCGCACATAGCTCAAGGACCCTTCTGCCTCTCCTATCTGTTTTGCAGGATCCCCACTCCGTAGACTTAGCATTAAGGTCTCCTGCCAGCACAATTTGTGTGTTATTTTTTTTACATTCCCTGATCCTGTCTTCAATTTCCTCTATTACTTCTGTGAATTTGTCATAATTGATATTCGGGGATATGTAGCAGCTGTAATAGACTGTATTGTCCATCACAGCCGCCACATATCCGTTTCCTTTATTTCCTATTTTGATGGTCCCGCAACCATGGCTACCTCTGTCAGTAACCCAAATGGCCGCTTTGCCCGTATCGTCTGTAAACCAATCATCCTTTATGGTGTACGGTTCGCTAATCATCACCACGTCGATTTCCTTTTCGTCTATCGTTCTATACATTCAATCTTGCGCCATGCGACAATTATTCAAATTAATCTGTAATATACTTATGTCTTTATCTTTTCTGTTTCTTTTGTTGCTCATTGTCCCTCTGTTATTATTGGTGAGTCCGTCTTGGTTCCGTCATCCCCTTTTCTTCTTTTATTCTTTGCCTCCCTGTATGCCGCTCTGTATTTCGTGCACCTTGTGCTACCCGTAGTATGGCCTTCCGAATCGCATAACGCGCATCTGGCTGGCTCGTTGCATTGTTCGGCGCTGTGTCCATTCTTAGTGCATTTTCTGCACGCCTTGCTGAGGTCTTTCCCGTTGCAATCCTTTGCTAGATGGTTAAAACCCCAGCATCTAAAGCACCTAATAATCTCTTCTCTCATAACTATTCGGCACTCACTCCATCTAATCTTTATTTTACCCATAGTTTCCATTTCTTTTGCTAGTTCGTCAGTTGTAATAATAGTTACATTTTGTCTCTCTCCGTATGCAGGTCTGAGTGCTTTTATCTCGAAATTCTCATTGTTCCCTTTGGGTACATTGTTCCTAATTGCTCTATCGATGTCTTTGGTTGTAGTGTTTTTATCAAGGTCTTTTATATGCAATACCTTTTTAGCTCCTCTCCTTCGGTTAACATTTGCTTTGCATCCTTCGACTTTCTCACTTACGATTTGTCTGAATCTATTGGCATCGGTATTATTTCCTCTTATGGAGATCATTACTTCTCCTTTTTTATTGCTTCTAACCCCCGTGACCTTGATTTCCTCTTTGTCGACATCTATCTTTTCTTGTAGAACCTTGAGCGTTTCTGCATAGCTTCTGTTTGTGTCGCTAATTACAATGATTTCTTCATTTTCTTTATTCTGATTCCATTTGTTTTTTCTCTTAATCTTCTCCTCTTCTTTCTTAGTAAATATCTTGAACATAACGTTCGTGTCTTTATATATATATTCTATTGTCTTTCTTATTTTATCTAGTGTTATTCGGTCTTCTATAAAGATTGCTATTTTATTTCTATTGTAAGTGTCGGTCATAATTCTCATTCTTTTAATTGTTTTATTTATATATTCATCTTTGTTATCGTCCTTTGTCTCATCTAGTTGGACCAGCATTTCTTCATTTATATTCGGTGTTCTGTCCTCTTTTGTTTCTGTTTCCATAGGAGGTCCGATTTCCAGTTGACAGAGGAATTTCTCCCATCTGTCCATAGTACCGTTTTTATTGGGAACCAGCAGCGTGCGGTTCAAGTATGCCATTTCTCCAGGTTTGACTTCTTGTTTTTTGATGGCCTCGTATTCATGCGGGTTTTCAATTATTCTTTTGTTACGTGTGTTCTCAAGATCCCCCTCCGTTACGATGACCAGATCCCATTCTTTATTGACGTCTTCTATTTTACCCTTTTCAACGCATGTCCTTAGAAAGGCTTTCTCCGGCCATTTTAGTTTAGTCAGTTCCGTAAAGGTGTTCAGATCTTTACAGTTTTTGATTTGATCCGCAAGGATGTCCTCGTTGATATCCTTTTCGTTGTAGGTTTGCGTTCCAGCGTCAGTTTTCTCCGTGTTGTTGCCGCATATGGGGCACACCTTGTGCTCTATCTTGCAGTTTCCTTCTTCCTTTAATTGATCCCCGGATGCATCTTTCACCCCTTTAATTCTACTTTTGTTTGCCGATTGAAGCTTGTTCAGGGCCCTTGTAGTGTCTGCTATAGCCTTCTTAAGATCTTCCGGAATCATTGCGGCTTTAGCCATTGCATTGATTTTTTTGATCTTGTTCGCTAGGTCTTCTACTTCTGTATCAACGTTGTCCTTCTTATTCCTGTCGGGATCCTGGGATTCAACCCTCTTCCTTTTACCGGTCTGCTTGGGGGAGTCCTCCTCGCACTCGGTTAAACTGATGATGCTGACTTCCTTATTCAGCCTCTTCGTTATTTCCGATAGCGAGTGTGCCCTTTCCCTTGTGTGAAACCTCTCCGGGCTCCTTATTGTGACCCTCGTCCTAGGTTTAAAGGGGTCCTCCGTGTCTTTATCTATTCTGGTGCCAGTCGCTTTTGCTGGTGTCTGGGCCTGGTCACCCACCTCAGACACTGGGCGGTAGTCTGATAACTGCCGGGGGGAGCCCGCTCGCCCACTCCCATCACCGGCAGGTACTGGGGGATCCGAAACCCCCTGCACCGTATATTTCTTTTTCGAGTATGTCCAATCTATGTTTCATAAGTGTGTTGACTAGTCATAACCCCCATTCCCAACTAGTCAGGAGGGGAGGGGGGGACGTAAAAAGGCCTAGTGGGTGTTTGTGTGTGTGTGGTGTGTGTGTGTGTGTGTGTGTGATGGGTCGTTAAACCAGGGGGATCGTGGGATCCGACCTGGGCGCGACCCAGTGTAATAGAGGGGGACCGTTAAACCAGGGAAATGTACTCCACTTCACCTGGGCGCGGGTACCCCTCCAATGTGTGTGTATGGGTGAGTGTGTGTGTATTAGGTAGGACAGGATAAAGGGATGAGGAGGGAGGGGACTGGGATAACGACCTGGCTCGGCCATGCATCCCTTAGGCACGTACCAACACCCTGGGATTACCAGGCCGTTTGCCACTTGCATCGTTAGCAGTCCCCGTCGCATCCATTCTTACTAAAAGCTTTCACTTTTTTCAGATTTCAACGTCGGGGACCCCCAGGGACACCGCGAGGAGGTGACGCAAGAGGGCTTAGCTGATTCAGGCCCTCCAGGATCCCAGAGGACATGTGCCAATGACCCTCCAGAGCCGCAGCTCAGGTGAGTATCGCATAGCATGCTGCCGTCTTTTCACCCTTCGGTTTTTGACTTCCAGATTCACCATCCGGAAGAAAACCATCATCAGCTTCTGCCGATCCCCTGGAAAAAGGGGGATCGTCCCTACCCAAGGGTACCTATGCCGGAAAAATGGCAAGTGATCTCCAGATCAAGTGATCAAAAGATGAACTGATCCAAAGATCAAATGATCCAAAGATCAAATGCCAGTAACCATTTCACCGGTACCCCAGGTCACCGGGACCCCATGTAAATAAAATACCTAGAAGGGAAACAAAAAGCACCAACATAGGGTTTTTTTCACCTCGAGCAAAGTGTGCGCACTGTTGATTGAGCAAGCAATCTTTCAAGATCTTTTGTGCCGCCAAACTGGCACGTCGTTGGGAAATGGACTTGGACGACATATCGGATTTTTTTCGTTTTTTTTTCTACTTACTTTATTTACATGTTTTCAGAAATACCTAAGAAACGGAAACAATTATAAAATGGAAATTATTTATATCTATTTTCAAAACCGTTTATGATGGACTTTGACGCTATATTTCTGGCCCACACTGAATTTTCAGAGTGAGTGACACTTGTTTCAGTTCTTATGAGGTCGAATTCTGTAACATTCAAAAATTATTTTTGAAAACGTATTTAACGTCTGTGTGACGTTCCTTGTGAGTGTTACAATAGAATAACCTACAGTTTACTTACTGTTAGAGGTACCCGTATCTCTAAATTTCGAAACTCTATACTGCATTGTGGGGTTCCGAACATTTACTTTGGTTTCAATTCTCTTCCCTTTTGTTTACGTTACAATAAAGGTACAGTTTTATTATAACTAACTACTAACACTTTTATGGTGTTAGCCCTTGTTCTTTTTATTCATAATTCTAAACGATTAGATCATTACATTCATCAGATACAGGGAAGATATAATTATGTTATTGAATTTTAGCTACGTACTTTTAGATACTAAATGATTGACACTTCACGAAATGTGCATACAGGATTTCTCACATGAAATATTACAAGTTGTTTAAACTGAAACTACTGCAGATATTGACGTGAAATTTGTTTTAAAATGAATGGTTCAGGGATGCTACTCATGTAAGGAGGAAAACATTTGAGCGGGAAGAGCTTGCTAGGAGGAAAGAAGACCCTCAGCTTTTTTTATTAAATTGGTATGGTGTACTAATTATCCGTTATTCGGAAAATTGTTGTCCAATCTAACAATATTTAATTGAAATATTCTTTTTTATTCTAGCTAGTTAAAGAGCACAGATAATGTTTTACAAGAAGAACTCCGAGGAGGCGTCGAAAGATATTAAAATTAACTTATACGGTTCAAATTCATTTGATTAAATGTTTAAAATGGCGTCCATGCATTTCCACACATTTATTTATTCTGTTTACGATATTAGTTCAGACATCTGACAACATTCTTGGAGTTATTTACATTGTTTTAAAACAATCTTCTTATTCTTCTCTCCATGTTTTCTTTCGATACAAATACTGCAATCATTACATGGTACTTTACATCTTCATTTACATACACAACATTTTTTTGTCAGGCTATGTAAAGAACTAAGTAATGATTACAGTATGTACCTATATTTGTCATTTGAAACACTTTCTCCTATCTTTTACACCTTGTACATTTTTTACTCCTCTCGGTGAGTACTATCACAGACGAGATATAAGAATAGAGCTAATATCTTATCGGACTTGGTGTCTCACGAAAATTACGCTGGTTCGAGCGCACCTTTCCATAAAAGTTTCCGATTTCAGGAACTACGTTCGACACCGTGATAACGAACAGCCCACGAACATACCCATGACTGTATACAGGGTGTCCTAAAAATGTCCTCCGACCCGGAAATGGGCACTCGGGGGGTGAATTAGAACAACTTTTTCCTTAGCAACAATATAAACTGAGGCTTCGTTACCGAGATATTAACGAAAAACCGCGACCAATCAGAGCGCGAGTTTGCCAGCCGAGTTCCCGCGCTAGCGGTGGCTACGCGCTACGCTTGTACTACGAAGCTCCGAACAAGTAGATCACCATGCATCGCAGGAAATCGCGTATAATAATAGCAAATAAACAAGACGTAACAAATAAAATCATACTTTTTATCATCTGTCGTTTGTTATTTAAAGAGATTAATGAATTAAACGTAAATGTAGGAAGATTATGTGTAACGTAAAAAGACGAATGCACATTTACATTTTTGTAAATTCCTTTTTACGAATTTGTAAATTTCCTTTTCAAATAACGTGTGAACGAAAAGGTAATGTAACAGAGAATAAACGAGAAGTGATCGTAATTCAGTATTGGTATAAAAATTCGTAGTTTAATAACTGTCAACAATGTTACTGATAATGAATAAGTTTCTTCAAAAAGCCCGAAGAAAAAGTTAGGTACAGAAACTTGCAGAATTATCGCCGGAAATAAGCCATAGCTAGCGTTAAATTAAGAAAATAATAATCAGCAATAAATTGATTAGAACTCACCGTTTCGGAAATTCACCTGCAGTTTGCAAACCTGTGTCACTAGGTCACTGAACCGATCCTGGTCATCGACGGCCGAAACGTATAGTTACCAATTCCATTGTCTACGTCTACCTAAATCGGGAAAAATTTGGACGCTCGGTAATTGACAGTATAGTCCCGGTAATGATGAAGTGAGCGAACAAACTCAGTGGAGTGATTAATGGAAGCTTATTTCAGGCTTGGCATAGGGCAGTATTCATTATCAAAATTTTCAGCATTGAATGCGTTGCACACTACTGGGCTAGGTCAGATATCACTTTGGAGACGCTAGACCGCGACCCGTGGGGGCGCCCGTACCGCATCGTCCTCGGACGTATGCGGCCGGCGGGGCCCCCGGTCACGGAGTGTCTTGACCCCCATGCTCTCGAGCGTGACGTTGAGACCCTCTCCTCGGTTGATCCGGATGAGGGCTCGCGGCCGCTCGAGGCGGCGGAAAGAGCAGCTCGCGGCTGCCGTCCGGCGCATCGGGTCAACAAGGCTCCAGGGCCCGACGGCATCCCCGGGCGGGCGCTGGGTTTGGCTTCACGCGTCCTCGGATCCGGAGGAGGGCTCGTGACCGCTTGGGCTGCCGACGGACCCGAACACCTGGTCCGACGAGCTGGGGGTCACGCGAGAGGAGCTCGCGGATGCCGTCGCGCGCATCGGGGCCAATAAGGCTCCGGGGCCGGACGGCATCCCAGGCCGGGCGCTGAGTTTGGCCTGACACGTCCTCGGGCCCCGACTCATACAGCTGTTGAACAGCTGTATGCAGTCGGGGCGGGTCCCGCTGCCCTGGAAGCGGGGCCGGATGGTCCTCATCCCGAAGCAGGGAAATCCCGCAGACTCTCCGTCTGCCTACAGGCCGATATGTCTCCTCGACGAGGCCGGGAAGCTTTTTGACCGAGTGCTCGCTTCCCGCCTCTCGAGGAGCATGGCTGAAGGTGGTCTGGCAGACTGCCAGTACGGTTTCCGCGAGGGACGGTTGACGCTCGATGCGATCGACCACGTCCGTTCCCTCGCGGGCCGGGCAGTTTCCAGCGGTGGTGTTGCGCTGGCGATATCTTTGGATATCACCAATGCGTTTAACACCATCCGCTGGAACACGATCCGGGATGCACTCGGTGAACACGGAGTGCCTCAGTATCTCCGGGTCGTGCTGTCGGACTACCTGGCCGATAGGCGGATCGAGTACCCCGGCCAAGGGGGTTCGATCCAGAGACGGAGAGTCAACCGAGGCGTGCCCCAGGGGTCCGTACTGGGACCTCAGTTATGGAACCTGGGGTACGACTCGGTTCTGCGCGGGCCCCTCCCGCCCGGTGTGAGTGTCGTCTGCTATGCAGACGACACTCTGATCATCGCGGTCGGGAGGGAATGGATGAGGACCATCCGGTTGGCAGAGGTGGGGGTGGCACTCGTTGTCGCCCGGATCCGGGCACTGGGGTTGCTCATCTCGCCGCAAAAGACGGAGGCGGTCATGTTCCATGGCCTGCCTCTGTCGCGGCGAGCCCCTAGTGCCTGGGTCCGAGTAGGAGACGCTTGCGACCAGATCGGGGACCGGATGAAATATCTAGGCCTCGTTCTGGACAGCCGCTGGCGCTTCGAAGTTCACTTCGACCGCCTGGTCCCCCTCTCGTCACCCCTGAATCCCCCGGATTCAGAGCGTGGCGACCCTCCAGGGTCGTCTTATGCCCAATCTCGGGGGACCAGATGAGAAGGTATGCCGCCTATACATGGGGGTGGTGCGGTCATCCCGTGTGGGCCCACGACCTGGTGGCCGGCCGGCGCTGCCGGCTGCTATTGCGGCGCGTGCAGCGCCGTATGCCCATCCGGGTCGTGAGGGGCTACCGCACCATCTCGCATGAGGCGGCGGTCGTCCTGGCGGGGTCTGTTCCCTTCGATTTCCAGGCGGAGGCTGACGCCAATGTATATCGGCGTCTCCAGAGCCTCCGCTGGAATGGGACGGTCCCGCCGGACGACGAGGTCGAACGAATGAAGCGCCAGGGTCGACGGTTCGCTCGCGAGCAATGGCGGCGCCAGCTGGTTGACAGCGGCGCCGCCCGGCAGCGAGCCGTCGGCGCGGTCCTGCCCGTTTTGGACGGGTGGCTGGACCGCCGGCACGGCAAGCTTTCCTACCGGCTCACACAGGTGCTCACCGGACACGGTTGTTTCGGTGAGTACCTGTGTAGGATAGGAGCCGAGGCGACAAGCGAGTGCCACCAGTGCTGCGCGAAGATAGACTCCGCGCAGCACGCGTTGGAGGAGTGCCCGGCCTTTGCCAGGGAAAGGCGGGCACTCCGGTTGGAGGTGGGGCACGACCTCTCGCTCCCGGCCGTGGTCACAGCCATGGTCGGGAGCGAGAGGTCCTGGAAAGCGGTGTTCTTCTTCTGCGAGACTGTTGTCTCGCGGAAGGAGGACGACGAGCGGGATCGCGAAAGGCGCGATCCCGCTCGCCGCGAAAGAAGGAGAGCGAGGCGGAGCCTTGGACATGGTCGGGGGACCCGCGCGGCCGGCTCTGCCGACGTCGACGGAGGCAGGTCCCTCCGTAGGCGTCCCGCCTCGCTCTCCTCGCAGGCTGGGCGCGCGGTGGTGGGGCGGGCGCGTGCGCGGACATCGGGAGCTGGGGCTTAGGCCTTGATAGCTCCTCGCTCCGTGCACGCGCCCGGGCAGGCTAGACCTGTCGGGGATTAGGCGGGCGCGTGTGTTCGGAGACGTGGGGAGCCGGGGCTTATGCCTTGGTAACTCCCCGGTCCGCACACACGTTCGCCTGCCGGGGCCGCTGATGCAGTTGGGGTGGGGTACCCTACTGCATCCAAAGCGACCCGGGGTGGGACCGGTGTCAGGGTGCAGTCCTCTGGCACCGGCGGAGTGGAGAAGGGGGGGTGACCTGGGTATAGGTCACCCTTGGGGGGCGTTCGATCGCCCCCACGGAACGGGCTCCTCGAGGTGAATCCTCGAGGAGCACAGGTGCAGTGGTGGCGGTGTGTTCGTTAGAGATCCCGCCACCACCGGTTCCGCCCGAGAAGGCTGTCTTAGGGGTTTTAGTGGGTGCGATTCCTACACTACCTCGGAGTCCTACCCCAGGACTTCGAGGTGTGCGTAAGGCATTTCCCCTACGATAAAAAAAAAAAGTTTAATACATCATTACATCTTTACCGTGGAATATACTAACTTTGCTAATGATTAGTTGTCGCCCGTGGTCACTGAATGTGCAAGACGCCATATCTGGACCTTAGAGCCAGAGTGTATTAAGTCCACTTTTAAAAAAAAATGACATATTGCATGTTTCCTGTATCAAATATTTCACTCTTTACGATGATAAAAATTGTTTCGTTTTGAGTCGACTAGTTTTTAATACAGGTACGTAATAGTCTAAAAATGATATTAAGTTCATATTTTTAATACAGTGTAAAGTTCATGACATTAATGCAAATTTCACGATTTCTACATATAGCGTCTTGTCTTAAATCCATTCAATAGTTCGAAGGTAGCGATTGTATCTCTTTAAATTCTTACTGAACTTAAAAGGTTTCAATTCTTACCAAAGTTAAAATGTTTTCGCACTTTTAATTTTCTCTGCTCTAAAGTTATAAAAGTGTGACTTAATACACTCTGATTCTGGGGTCCAGATATTTATTGTAATACAAGGAATTCTTATATTTTTCGTTAGCCTTCAGATGCTATAGTATTCAAGCCGTGCTTCAAAAGTGTATTAATACCCTATCGACCGATTACGTAAATTTTATAACAGGGTTATTAATACCCACTGGCCGTTTAACCCCTAAAGCGATTATGTCGTATACAAGGTGTTCGACTACTAGTGGGAAAAAATTGAAGGGATGATTCTTTAAGGCAAAATGAGATGAAATCAAACATTAACGCAATTGCGACAAATGCTTCGTTTGTTAGTTATAAGCGTTTAAAAATTGACCCAAATAATGGTAATCCGCACGCACGAAGTCTCAGCGGACCACGGTTTGTAAGGGGCGTATAGTCACTATAAAGACTCAACGACGTGCAGGAAAAGTAGGTAGAAAAGCTGTCTACTTACCCCGTAGAAGATGTCGATAACTTGTGACCGCGGTATTTCAGTCGAATCTACACTTGTATCGCATTAACTCTGATTACTCGATAAAATTCGCAAGAAATGTAAATATCTTCTTCCGAATATTATTGAGTAGAGAGGGTTAATACCCCTTCTAGTTGTCACGTACAAGAATTGTCCTGTCCACGAGTATGCATGAAATTAATTCGCACATGCACGTACACCACACAAAGTCCGCGGAAAGTGTCCACACACACTGCGCGATTGTCCCGTCCGCGAAAAATGTTCACACACTGCGCGATTAATTAGACCCGCGAGCGGTTGCTCCGTTTGTTTAACACTCTACACGTTACACAAAACTAACACTCAAAATAATTAATTTATAATTACTTCACACTAATTTTTAACCTACACTAATTAATTCATAACAACTATTTATACTCGTTTTTAACCTGCAATAATTAATAAAACCTACAATATTTAATTAAACCTACAATAATTAATAAAACCTACAATAATTAATAAAACCTACAATATTTAATAAAACATGCAATAATTAATAAAATCTACAATAATTAATTTGCACTATTTATAACAACGACGTACGCCACGCTACTAAATAATTATTACGTAATCGCTAAATAAACTAAAACTTAGTTTTCCGAAGATGAACTCTATTTGCTCGAAGAATGCAAAGGGCACCGTTCGGAAAGGACAACTGATATTGTTGAACTGATCCTTCCTCGTTAGGATCGATGTGGCGTAATAGGTCGATCCCCACTCTTTCATGGTCAATACTGTTTGAGACGGAAATGCTGCCTGGAAAGTGGAGGTCCCGTTTCTCTTCGCATATTCTTAGAGCAACATCTGCATTTGTTTTCATATACCACTCGGGCCCACTTGGCCACGATGTCGAGGGTGTGCGAGTCTGGACATTATAAAACTGTCACTTGTCGTCTGCTGTGCGACCATCCGCGGATTGCCTGTAACGTCTTGCTGCCATCGACGAAGACCTTGCCTATTGTGTTTTCGGCTGTCCCACTTGACATTAACTTCTAAAAAGAACTTTCAACGTCGAATGTCAGCTCCATGTTAGAAACGGTTCATATTACACCGAATGTATGTGTTTAACAATTTTCTTTGTTTTATTTTATGTAGTTTCTTCATGCACCGCAATGCAGGTGCGGCAAATTTCATCTTAGTTTCATTCTAATATCATTATACGTTTTCTTTGATCCATGTTAATTGCAATCAAATCTATGGTAATAAAATGTGCAATGCACATAAAACATATAGTAAGTCAATATTCAATATTTCGGGATAAAGATATTATCCTATCGGACGAAGCTTCCAACGATAAGCAATTGTGGCGGCACGTGAACAAACGTGCCGCCTCATAGACGACGTGCCGATCAGCGCGTTGCGATAAGACGCATTTTGGCTGCTCGGGCGAAAGTTCCCGGAACGGCGAGGACCGTCGTCTGTATACATTGTCGAATAATCGAGAACGTTCTCGTTCGATGCGTCAGACGACGGCCCTCTTGAAAAGCCGTCCCGGGGACACACAAAAAGGGCAGTCAGGCCTCAAGTGTTGCACGAGCAACAACGTTCCGAGCGATCTTAGACAAAAGCGTAATAAACGATTTACGAACGTATATGTGTGGATTATTTCACCCTAACGCCGAATTTCCCCACACAATTAACGCATGCACTCGTTTAAGAACATCGTTCAGTACCGCGCGACGGAGGACAATATCATCATAAATCGCGACCCTAGCTGGAGTTTCAGAACGAGCGCCGCTGTCAGTTCTCGGAATTAGGCGTTTTATTAGGTCGAACAGGACGGAACGATCTGACATCGTTGATGCTAATTGTCCCTCGCTCGACGCTTCGCTAGAAAGAATAATACCTTTTTTTTTCAGGTTTTGGATTATGCCTATCTAATCTAGAGTCAACCGTAACACAGCGGTCGAGGAGACCAAGACGGCTATCGGAATGTGTGAGTGTGTGATGGGTAAACGAATTTTTGCTGATATTGAATATCCAACTTGATACTACGCACAGTACATTTTCAAGAAGCGAGGTGAAATTATTTGTTACATATTAGGTTTAGAGCTAATAAAGGTCACTAATTTTTTAAACAAAATTCAACACTCTTCGATATTTTGGCTAAAAAGATACAGCATTCCATTTAAAAAAACGAAGTTGACCTTCAAATCTCCGAAACACCTCCATTTACAAAAAAAATATATGCATTACATAATGTATCCCTCCAAACCATACTTTAGAAGTTATTCAAGGTGAACAAATTGCGTGGACCACCCTGTATACTCCAGCAGTGAAAACTTCGTGCCACTGTGGATTGTATTTTCAGTAATGAACCAGAACATATAAGGGGTAAAGCGCTAAGAAATGAGCACCATTCCAAAATAGCTATTTTATAGTATCTTTCAATTGTTCAAGTACAACACTGGCATTTGAAGGGTTAAACTCGGTCATTCCGCTACCAAAGCTGCACATCATATTCATGTAGCTTTTGGGGAGAGAAGTGCTAGTGAACGTATTATTCATCGTTGGGTTTTTACAATTTTTTTTCGACGGTACGAGCCTTGAAAATGAAGAGCGAGATAGACCTGCGAATAAGATGAGAGATGAAAATTTGAAGGTGTAGTTTGAATTAGGGCGGCTCTTAGTGACTCTTTTTGAATATTTTTTTTAAGATTTTTTCGCGGCGGCCCCGAAAATATTTCCAATTAGTAAAAATAATAATCTGTGTGATGTTTGAGTTCGATTGAATAAGAGGCAAATGAGCTCCTGGGCCCTTAAAAATGTAAATAATTACTTAAACGTCTGAAAGTCAACTTTATTCGATTATCCTCCAAGTTATTGATTATATAAAAAAACATATCAGACAAAAGTTTTAGATCTAGACGAGGAGCATCATTTATATTGTACTATTTTTTTCGTGCGATAAACTGTTTTCGAAAGAATTAGGGAAATATCCTGCTTCCTGATCAGGCAACTAGTCTGAAAACAGAAGTTTTATAACGGGCTGGAACTAATTAATAAACTGAGGGTCGTACATGATACGACCGAAAGGGCTGTTAAATTAATGGAAGACTACAATAAATTATTTACGAAGAATGAGGAGCAAAAAGAATACGTTCTTCAAATTGTAAACGATTATCGCTGATAGTTTCCTGATCATAAAAAGGAAACTGTTTCGAAGCCAACATTTGTAAACAGATAAAGTTGAAGATGAATAAATAATTTATTTTCGATTAAATTTTCTCATTTCTTATCTTCTTTTTCCTTATTACACATAATTTACCAACTTTCATAGCAATAATTTATAAAAATCGTGCAGTTTTCATGAAATCTTTTAAATTAGAAAAAGCATTCCAAATACAAAATACACATTTTATTAATCTTTATTGATAAAAAATAATCAAGGCACATTTTAATTTTCAAAATTACAAAGAAAATTTTTACAATTTTTCTCAGACATGTTTTATTTTTTTCGAAAACCGTTTGGTGCACGAAAAAAATAGTAGGATTTAAAGATGCTCCTCTACTAGATCTACAACTTTTGTCTCACACGTTTTTTGAAATGCAATTTGTTAGTATTTGATTTACCAATTCTTTTATATAATACACATATTCCTTTATCTACATGGCAAACGATGAAGTACACCGTCGTTCATAAGCGTTACGGACACGTTGTCTCTGTCAAGAAAACGTAATGTTTCATAAAAATTAAACGTTTTCGACCACTTTTATAATTTTACTTTGGCACAAGTGCTGTTCATCGAGTTACAATGTACACTAAGCAATACTTATTCCAAACCTTCAACAATTTCGTCTTGTCTTATTATTTATTACATTTGCTTCATATTCGATAATCGTCCCAAAACTTGTGAACGGTGGTGTACATACATATAGTAAGACGGTATGTTGCAAATAATTCTCAAGTAACTACTTACCACATATTTAAGTGAAAAATGAAATGGTTGGATTAGATTGCTATACGAGGTTCTATCACGTGGCAACCGTGAGCACCAGACTTAACATAACTGGCTTCCTTTTTATTTAAAGAAACAAAGTGTATTCTCGCTGATAATAGTAACATTCAAGACGTGCAACACTCTGTTGTGCTAGAAACATAAAATAATTAATTCACGTGTTAATCAATGTGGAGAAAAAAATACAAAATTGTTTACAATGCAATAAAGGATTATTTGAACATTTGTTATGCATAGGTAGTATGCGTTCGTTTAATGCACGTGTCAATCCTGAGTTTCAGGTCGTTTGTTCGAAACATTATAATTATGTACATAAAATAGTATTAGGGTACAATGTCAAAAATAACCATTTGTGATAAATTTAAAATTTTTTATACAAAATATCTCACGAATTAAAAACTTTTTTTTACACAATACCTTACTACTTCTTTACTCAGAGTACAGAGACACAAAATTGAGCACACGCTTGATATTTAAGAATTATAATACATAAAGGAATAAATATTAATATTTTTTAGGGTAGCCTTTGGCTTTAATCACAACCTGTAATCGCCGTGGCAGGGTCACACTTAATTTTTGGATAAAGCAAGGCGAAATACTATCCCATTCTTTGAATCCGAGCAACGTATATACATATACGTTTTGTATATTTTGGCCGAAATTCCCTGCATTCAAAGGGTTTCTGAATTAAGTGGAACTTTCAAATATGAACAAACACAAACTCATTTATTTAATTAACAATATTATTATAAAATTGAATAAATTTTGTCGGGATAAGACCTTTAAATACCATTGCTGATAAATCTTGTTCTTTTTTTAAAGATAATCCAATTTTAGTATCGTAAGCATCTTGTAATCCATATTCCATAACGTCCTGCTTCAAAAAGTTTCAAAATATTCATTTCCATACTGTTTTTATTTAAATCATATTTAACGATAACTGAATTCCCATCTGGGCATACACGAATTTCTCGAACTGAAGCGATTTTAACAAAAGACCAGTTACATTTTTTCGATAAATCTTTGAAGTCAAATATGTCTGCCTGCAACTTTTCTTTAACAAGATATAAATTCTGAACTTTACATTTCCCCATGACTCTGCACCACTCATCTTGGGTATACACAGAATTACTTAATATAATATAAAGGATTTAAGTTAGCCCGAGGAGTGGTTAATACTTTCCGTAGATCAAAATTTATCGTGCAGACAGATGCATTCTGAATAGATCTTTGTTTATCAATCTTCATATGGATTACCTCGCTTTTTTTATTGTTTAAGTGCAAATTTTGTTTTTCCCGCTATAGTGCCTTTTGCTTCCTGAAAGACATCTAAAAGTATAAAGCATTATGTCGAAGTGTTTTGGAATATACCCAATTATTTATACACATCCATTTAATTGTTTGCGTCGCCCACCGAGTTGCCAAACCTAAGAGAAAACAGTTCTCTGCTAGAAAACCCCATAACGGTAAAATGACCATAACGGTATTTCTAAAAACTGTAAACGCGACGCGACATGTAACAATGGTCATGATAATCGTAAATAGATGATACATAATAAATTGATAAAACTTTAAAATGTCTTCGCTTAGCTTTAAAAGAATTGCACATGTGTATCTGTGTGTGTTACACATGTCAGATTCTTCGAGAATACTCCGTATTCAAAAATTTTCATGACGTACGTGGCTTGATTAACAAAAGTCGATTAAGAATGAATGTGTGTGTGCGTATGTGAGGTACACATGGCACGTAGCACCGAGTTCTGGAAAATCCTGGAAGGTTCCAGATTCCTGATGTAGCGACAATTGCAAAAACAATTGACAAATGAAACCGAGCAATTAAAAGACACGCTCTGTGCCACGGGCGATCAGTATTTTGCGAGCCACTTTCGAGGTGATTTATAATTCAGTGTATTAACGTGATCCTCCCGCCAACACTAAGAATTTAAAATAAAAATAATTCCTACACTATGGATGTAAATAAAACATTTGATAGTAATTTAGATGCAACAATTTCACGTAATAAGGAAAACTGTGAGCAAAATACTCTTAATCGTGACAATTCTATCGAGAGTGTGAGTAGTTCCGGTTCTCAAATACGTAAGAGACACAATCAACCAAAAACTGTCATGAGAAAAAGAACTCGAAATAAGGATTTGTGGATTGACATAAAGGCAAAAAAAGCACGCAATTTATGTACTGAAGGCATTGAAAGACAAGGATTACCCATACAAAGTAGAAAAATGCGTGATGGGTGTAATCATAACTGTCGTTTTCGCTGTTCCCAAAAAATAAGTCTTGATGCTCGAAAAACAGCTTTCTCCCACTTCTGGGAACTTGGCGACCGAAGCAAACAGTGGATGTGCATAAATAATTGGGTATATTTCAAAATAGTTGGATATAATGAAACTGTTGATCCTGATTCTGAGATCCAGAGAAGACCGAATAAAAAAGTTGTCAGTCATTATTTTGCTTTGCCAAATGGAGACAAACTAATTAAAGTTTGTAAAAAAACTTTTCTTGATACATTGGGTGAGTAACTTAGAGTATTTTTAAAGCATCTTAAATATCATGAAAATTATAAAAACTAATAAATAAGATTGAAAATAATTCAATTCTCCTTAATTGTTAATAACACGTATTTCTTATCAATGGGTCAGAACAGCTGACAAAAAGAAAAAACATGCAAACAGCACTCTCGTGATTAATTGTGATGAAAGAGGAAGGCATACAAATAGACCTCATAAAGTACCAGAACAATTTAAACAACGTGCTCGTGATCATATATCGTCTTTCCCTGTAATGGATTCCCATTATTGCAGAGAAAATACATCCAAAAAATATTTAGAGGAAGGGCTTAGTATAAGTAAAATGTATTCTTTGTTTGAAGAAGAAATGAAAAAAAAAAATGAAACGATATACATCACGCAGCAAATGTATCGAAAAATTTTCAATACAGAATTTAATTATGGGTTTTTTGTGCCGAAAAAAGACAGGTAAGGTTGAGACAGGGTATTCATGTTAAATTTGCTGCTAATTGCTTTCAAGAATGAATCCAAAATATTATATTAGTGTACATTATTATTGTCCTTAGGTGTGAACAATGCGAAGCTTTTAGAAATCTCTCAGAAAGCGAAAAAGCACTAAATCACGAAAAACAAAATTTACACTTAAGGAATAAAAGAAAAGCGAGGAAATATATGAAAATTGGTAAACAAAGATCCATTCAGGATGCATCTATTTGCACGATAAACTTTGATTTACAAAAAGTATTAACCACTCCTCGGGCATACATAAGTCCTTTATATTATATGTCCAAACTGTGCGTATGGAATTTTACGATTTTTGAAATGGCTGGTCACGTGGGTCACTGTAAAGTTTGGAACGAGACAGTGGGAAATAGAGGCTCAAATGAAATAGCATCATTTCTATGGCAATTTATCAACCAGAAATCTCAAATTGGAGTTAAAGAAGTAATATTATGTAGCGATAACTGCGGCGGACAAAACCGTAACAAAATAGTCTTCACTATGTTCATTAAAGCTGCTGTAGATTTCAACATTACTATAACCCGTAGGTAAATCCTCATTTTTTACGTTGAATAAATGGTTTCAATTCTTGTTGAACTTGCTATAATTTAAAAGAAACATGTATTATTTACATTTTTGCATCATTTTAACATCCAGATTTTTTTAAATTTTTAGAAGTTGGCCATACTCAAAATGATGGCGATTCAATGCATGTCCGTATTGAGCAACATTGCAAACACAAATCTGTATATACAGAAGATGAGTGGTGCAGATTTATGAGGGACTGTAAAATTCATAATCCATACATAGTTAAGGAAAAGTTGCAGGCAGATATATTCGATTTTAAGGACTTATCTAAAAAATTTAACTGGTCTTCTGTTAAAATCGTTTCAATTCGAGAGATTCGGGTATGCCCAGATGGAAATTCACTTAATGTGAAATATGATTTCAATGAAAATAGTAGAGAAATTAATATTTTGAAACGGTACGTGTCAAGAGAGGACATTATGAACTATCAGTTACAAAATGCCTATAATACAAAAATTGAATTGTCTATAAAGAAAAAGCAAGATTTATTAGCTATGATAAGTAAAGGTCTTATCCCAACAGACTTTATTCAATTTTATAATAATATTGTTACTTAAATAAATTAGATTGTTTGTTTATATTTGGTTGTTTTATTTCTTTCATTAATTTTCAACAAAATATACGGAACATGCATGTACGTCGCCCAGATTCAAAGGATGAAAAACGTTTATTTCATTAAAAAGAAACGTTTACCTTTTTATTTTTACAGTAGAATGCTAGCTAACCTATTTAATGTGATGGTTTTCGTAGCTA
>NW_015374234.1:4216-10168 GCF_001272555.1 Dufourea novaeangliae | reverse complement strand
GAGAGGCGGGGTCCTTTCGCGGCCGGGGGGGGGGGGGGGGGGGAGGCCGTGAAATTCGGCAACCGCATACTTTGTTGCCGCGGCGCGCCGAGGTGACTCTCCCGTTCACGAGCCGACGACTCAACGTTGGGAGCCCACAAAAAGATTACATTCCCGGGTGTCAATGAGAAAATACTAATGCAACGATAAAACTTTTTTATTTTTGGTGCTTTATTAATCTAACTTTTATGAGCATATTGGTGAGATTTTTCTGATTAAAATGATACCAAACAAGACAGAATTTGGGCCATATTTAGTTATGATTTATCAAAGTCGATAATGAACTAATATGAACTATTAACACTTTCTACATGAGTAACTATGATCCAAGTCTGTCAATCAATCAAAGTCTGGTTATTGTCAGGCACGTTTGGTAACCAGGTTCGGGCGAGACCCGGGGTTCTTACTCTTACAACCACTTTAACCGAGGGTCCTTAGGTTTTCCTAAAAGTCCTTCTCTGTTCAGCTTTCTCTACGTCCATTCTTTCTCTCTGATTCGACTTTAACTTCCTGCTTAGGGTGTCATGAAGGTCTAGCGCCCGTGCACATTTGACGATCAGCTTGGGTGGTCCTTGCTGTACGCTGATTTCTTCTTTTTACCATCTCGACACTTTCTCCAAGTTTCCCGGCATTTTCAGTGTCTTCCCCTACGTCGGCTGTCTTTCTCTTTACCCCATCTATCCTTTTGTTTTTCGTCCTTCTTAAGCTAGCGTATAACTTTGTCACGCGTTGTTTGATTGACAATCAAACGTGTGAATTACTGCTGTATTTCCGTCCTCCACATGATAAATAACTTTTATGTCTTTTTTTTGACGGCTCTTCCATAAGTCACCTTGAATCTATGTGACCCTTGATGTTAACAAGTCTGTGCATCCCTGATTTAGGACAACCAATTGTGTAAAAAAAGTGTCTTATTCCTCAATATTTTAGTACTATTAAAAAATCAGACTTAACCTTGAAATGTCAGAAAGTCTTTGACCTGCGAAAAAATTGTTATTGCTGAGTGTTAGCCCCCTACATGAGAAGTAACTTTTGCGAATAAACTTTCTTGATATATCTAAAAATAACGAAGATACATAATTAAGGTGATCAAAAATGTCGTACATTTTTATTATCTACAATGGGTAAAAAAGTATTCTTACACCTTTTAAAACAGAACAACTCTATCAAAATTGGATCAAGTGACTTGAGTTTCTTTATCTTTAAATGTCCATTATTTTCCCAAAAATCAATATCTTGAAAAATTCCTCTGTATTTCTGTAGTAAATATATAGATAAAGATAATTTTCGGTTTTTTGTCTCGGGTCTTCTATCCTCAGCTCGCGAGATGGTTGTTACGTACGCCAACAACAAAGGCTTCCTTTTTAACCCTTGACTCTTTCTTAGAGGCTGGAATGTACAGGCTAAGATAAGGAGCGTCATTTCCGTGTTGATGCAATGATCTAGATTTTCCAGGAATTGCAGTTCCGATGAGAGGATGCGTACGTGACTTTTGGACCAATTTTCGGGTATATAAAGAACCGCGGATGTATCCTAGGCGGTATTTCGAGTCTGACTTCCATAAACGAGAGACGTATTAGCAAGATCGGGTCAATCCTCTTCAAGCATTCATAACCATACAGTACGTAAATTTACTGTTAGGCATTACTTTAACGTGACCCCGCACTCTCTCTTGGTGCGTGAACATCAGGAAGGGAATTAATTTCCGCGACACTTGCAACTCAAACATTTGTAAAGTCTTATAACTGATTTAGAATATATTTGTATTACTTATTGTATAAACTTAGAATTCAATTTATTTACAAGCCCTAAATCATATCCGAATTCCTAGCTCGAGTACAACTCACAACAGTACACTTTCACCGCTCGAAGTGTACTGTATTCTTAATTACAAAGTTACGAAGCCAACCTATTTCTTTAACATAAAGCGGTTCCCAATGATGGAATAAGCATTGGTTCGTCCGCTCCTAACACATTACTTAACCTCGGCTACGGGCAAGACTGCCTTTAACCCTCGACTCGTAAGAGGGTCACTTAAGAAACTGGAAGAATGGAAAAGCAACAGCAATGCTATTTTATTTTAAAAAAATAGTTATACAATTTGTGTTATATACAATAGGGCATGCACAATAAAGCCCTTTAATATTTTTTGCTATATTTCATAATTTCCCCCAAAATATTCGGAAACTTACATTTAATTTTCGGGCCTCCAAGGTGACCCAATCCCTTAAGTGGGCACCATTGTACATCGAACAAATGACCGAACAATCTGTAGGGAGAACACGCGTGTGATTGGCTCGCGTTTAATGCACAATTTTTGGAAGTCTGGGTCTCTGGAGCCCCGAATCGTGCATTAAACGAGTGCGTACTGCAATGAGAATTTTTTTGTATAGGTGAGAACACAAAAAAAATAGTGGTGTCACTCGCAATGGCCACCTAATGCAATGTTATAAACTGGAAAATGATGTGTCCAATCAGGTGTCAGGGCACGTACGCTCTCCGTGGGTGTTTCCGAAGCTGCTTCTATCATTGCTTCGTACAAAATCTATTTTTCAACTGCAACCACAGTTTGAAATGAAGTGAATTCATTCAAGTAGTTAAATCGTAATACATGAAATGTCCGTTTCTTCAGATCACTTTTGCAGTTGCTTCATTTGGTTGATTGCTTTAAAATTTTTCGATACCATCATAGCACTTGCAACAACTAGGGCCGCATGTTCTGCACATTACACGGATCTGCTGCAACTAACAAGTAAACGTCGCCAAATATCCGGCTCCGATTTGGATAAAACTTTGTAGTGTTGTAATTAAAGATACAACAAATTTTTGTTTGCAATTAAAAATGCAATCTTTTCTCTTATATGGACAGTTACTGTATTTTCTAAGTGGACATGGCCGTCACATATTTTAAAAACACTTTTGTAAAATTTTTCGTAACTGTAGCATTATTGTCTAACATGTCACGAACCATTCAATCTTTATTAAACAAATTTTTATGTATCTTTAATCGTTTCCGAGTTCGCTCTTCAGAGTTCAAACTTCGGAGGGTGGTTTCACCCTTTAATCTTGAGTTACCGCAGCCAGAAAAAAATATGAGTCCACGATGTTTGGCTATTTTTTAAGCCTACAAAGTTTCATCCAAATCAGAGCTGGACCGTTTACGACAGTTACTCATAAGACCTTCAAATCTTAGATTTCTCATTTTCTTGACATGTTTATTCCGCTCTTCATTTTCAGGGTTGGTGTTACCAAAATAAAACTTAAGAAACCAACGATAAATAATAAGTTCATTAGCACTATCCTTCCCAGAAGCTATATTAATATTCCATGCAGATTTGGCCGCAGAAGGACCGAGTTTAAACTCGAAGAGGGAAAATGACTTGAATTTCGTGCCTGTTTATTGTGCCGGTGTAAAGAAAATACTGAAGAACTTTCAATATTATTTCAAACAAAAAATACACGAGAGAAAAGGGCATACACCAATGTTCAGTTTTATGTAAACCATACATACTGCAGGTAAACGATACTCAGCCAGTTCAGACGATACGATTTTTTGACCAATTTGGTAGGGGAGAGTGGGTACGTTTGGGTCAGTTTTCAATTAATTTGTACTACTGATTAAAATGAAAGAGAAACACAAGTAAGGTCTTATCGTCCATGTTCCATCATGATTTCATTTTATTATTGGTAATTATTTACAGAAGGAGACCCAGATCCGATGACGTTGTCAAGGTCAACATTCTGAACAACTTTTCCCTATACACATACCCGTCGCTCAGGCTTAGATATTCGCTTTTTTAGATATTCGCAAAAACTTTATGAAACTTAGGTTACGAGTATACTTCATGAATTGAAAATATTCGAGTTTCATGAATTAGGTTGTCAAGGAAGAGTATTCGGAGTTGGTGGAGGGTAAGTACCTTTGGCGAGAAGGGGAATTCAATACATGAATTTTGTGAACTTTTGTGAAACTTAGATTACGAGCAGATTTCATTCTGCAAATTTTAATATGGGGTGTTTAAAAATAAAATATTACTATGTTGAATTAATTATTTATTGGATACATTTTGCTCATTATTTAAAAAAACACATCAACATTATTCAATTGCACATTTAATACTACCACGAATAACTTGTTTATTAACAAGATATTGTATTTAATCATTATACTTATACGTTAAATGCAGAAAATCGTGGAAATGCTTTATATTAATTTATTAATTATTTATTTGAAATGTGAAAAGTTCACACTCGAACGAACTTAATGAAATTGTATCATCATTACAGTTTACAGCACGGGTGTACAACTCAGAGGTTCTTCTTGGTCGATTTGCAGCGCCATTGGTGATAAGGGCCGGTACTAAAACGCGTCCCGGATATCCGGGACGCGTTTGAATTTTGGAATGATTTATAATAGACGAGACAGTGAATGACTGGCGGCTACTGTATGAGATCGTGTATGATAAATTTGAGTTATAATAAATTTGATATTAGGTGTTCGCAATTTAATAAACATGTTTAAAACTGCAAACAACTAACATAAAATTTATTATAACACAAATTTATCACACACGATCTCATACAGTAGCCGCCAGTCACTCACTGTCACACTCAAATTTTTACATTATATACATACAGCATGTAATATATACAATAAAATTATGTTGCACATACAGGTGTCCGCGCGAACAGTATACAGTCAGTTATTTCCTAAACTATTTGAAATACGAGAAAACTGTTTACAAAAATGGTGTATACATTAAAGGTCACTGAATTACTCTTGAAACGTACTATCAAGTGGTCTAAAAAAAATACAACTACATTTGAAAAACCAAACTTGACCTTCATACTCTTAAAATAATGTTAAAAAAAATTCGCCATAGCCTGTTAATTTGCCCCCTCGTGCCATTAAACTTTATGTAAACAGTTTTCTCGTGTTTCAAATAATTTAGGAAATAACGGACTGTATACAAGTAACATTGAAGGGAAAAATACGTTTGCATGTAAGTTATACAAAAATAAAACATAATACTTATCCTTAGCCTTTAAAATGAAGTCGTCCTTTACTGTGGAAAAAATACATACCTGTGTCCATCCATTTTCCTCGCAGTCCTGGCAAAGACAATGTGGGGATACTGTCATACTTGAGGTTTGTTTTATTATGATGACTAGCGTACAGTGACTCCCATGTGAAATGTAATTCACACACACGGTAGTCATTTCGTCTAGATGGATGGACGTCGATCAAATCCAGCCTACATATAGCCAAACATCATTTTATTCGTCTCTGAAACATAGTTAATTTTGATAATTTAAAAAATTTTTTTAAATGATATGTTCGTATATCATTAAAGGCGACAATATATCCAAGTTTCAAAAAGTGTTAGACTTCACGTAGAATGACCCTTCGTTATTATTGGGAGAAAATTTGTAATATGAATAAAATTACAAAAACTACTTTTAAGTATAATCACTGACAAGGTATAGGATAGACCTATCATCTTATGGGACTTCGTGTCTCATGTTCTGAAATACCGATAGTGTAAAAAGTCAGGGATTTTCTGCTGCCCTCTACGTTATGAGAACGGTGAATTTGTGAACTACGTTAAATCCATTCGAGCTCAACTAGTCTAACTTCTACAGTGTTGTCGAGTCTAAAGTACAATGTTGTCAGATCATGAGTGTTCGGTACGTCGGAAAATCATCGAAGGGACCATGGTCGTGAACGGATTCTCTTCCGTCCGTTTAGTGTAAAGTAGGCGTATTAGAAAGGAGTCTTGCGTTCCAGTCCCGACGGATCTATTGGTTTTTTTTCGCGTACAAAAAAGTTATTGCGCTTAATATTGTTTTTATGAATATGTATATATATTATTATGTACATTTGAGTAAATTATTTTATTATTCCATTGTTAT
>NW_015374234.1:0-3948 GCF_001272555.1 Dufourea novaeangliae | reverse complement strand
ATATCGATTTTTAAAATAATCCTAGTTCGATGTAATATAGAACGTGGTTTTATGAGATAGATTCGAAGTTCGCAGCCATTAGCTCGATATTGTCTTCAAATTACAGTACTTTACCGATGACAATATCGATTGCCCAGGCCTCACCACGAGTGGAGGCCCAAGGTAGGTAGATGGAATCATAAGTTCCACATCTACCCACCTTTCACAATAAACCTTATAAATAACTTAAATCTTAACTATGTACTACTATCGGTACTAAAATCCCTCGGCGGATGACTTCTTTCTTGAGCCTAAACCTATAAAAAAACTAAGTTCTCTCGTCGGTTGTCTTCGTTCTTCAGCTTAGAACTAATATTATCTTAATATTCTAATTAATACGAATTAATGCTATTAATACGAAATAATTTAAACTAAACACAACGTAGTCGCTAATACTCAAACAAAAGAGATTGACGGAATGAAAAAAGTTCCATCGATCATTTCGTTTACGCACCTAATATTCTATATACCAAGCAGTTATTAAGTCTACGATGAACTACGTTAAACTACAGTATGAACAAGTATCGCGATGCAAGTGTTGTCGCCAGAGCCGGGTTTAAGAAAATAGGAAAGACGGGCGACACCTCGCTAACCGGGATCCATCTTTTACTGCCATGGAGCTTTTGGCTGGTCACCTGCGTACCAGACCCGAACCAAAAGAGTACACAAGCATGGTAGTGCAAGCGAGATTCACTGTTTACGGAGCAGACACCCATCTACTCCGTACCCTTGCACGCACAAGTCTTTCTCCAAATCCTACTTACCAGGCAAAGACTAAACACGTCCGATATCTGACTTCTCAATAGAAACCAGAGGGATCGGCAAACAGTCTGAGTGTACAGACCCACTGCCCGTTCTCCTAGGTACAGACCCACTGCCCGTACCCCAAGTCTGTGTAGAGAATCAACGAGCAAAATGAATTAATAATAACTTGGTATGCACAATGGATGGTCACAATTTAAGTCTATTAATAGATAGACTAAAATTAATAATAATTATTATCATTACGATGTGATGATGAATATGAATATAACAATGAGTATCGAATTATGATTTACGTTTAACTTACAGTAACTTAACGCAGTGGTAAACGCTATGAGGATGTCGACGTTGATCGATGTCTTCTTTCGATGGAATAATTGTTTGGAAAAATATTTTTCATTATACAATACACATAGAATACATAATATGCACAGTAAATAAATCACAGTATAGAAATCACAGTAAATGAATCACAGTACATGTTGCGTAATGCTCGGTTTATAGTTGTTAATTTTAATAGTTTAGTGGACTGTATATGAGTTGCATCTGCATGGAACGAGCCAGGATGGAAACGGATGTCTGGTGACAGCTGTGTGGCAAGTAAATGTACACATGTTGGCTTTATGATTACTTTATTGTGTCAATATTGGTTAAAACAATGAGTGAGCCTTTCAGTTTATTATCTATGACTTGAAGACTGAATGTGTAAACTATGGATGGTGAATCTGACAGTGAGTGACCAACATTAATTGATATTTATCAACTCGATGCCTGAGCAACATAATTGATATGAATAGAAACAATGGATGAGCAGGCTTGAGAATGTGAATGCAATAAAAATGAGTTGACGTACACTGAGTAAATCGTGTGAGTTAGGCCATGTGATTCTGTTTGATCAAGTCAAATGTAGAGTACGTTTTATTATTAATTGAATAGCCACACTATGAGTGGTTCTATGGTAAGAGAGTCTACGTGTAAGTGAGACGTGAGTGTTTACCCTGGAGATGAGTAACCACTGCGATGATATGTGCAGCGAGGTGGTCGTAAATCACCTCGTGGTCGCAGGTGGTTTCGACACTGGCCGATCAGCTGGTGATAATTCGGCGTGAGCTGGTCTGTTGGTGAGTTGGGCTACGGTGTTGTATAGAGTTGTTCTTATTGAGTAGGTGTTCCGTCACAGTATTCACGATTTACAAGATCAGTGTAGATTTGTGCACAAAGAGTCACACGAACAGAAAACTGTCGAGTCGTACACGATGCGGTTGATACCATGATTCGAACAAGAGTCCTAGAGTGAGACGTCGTTTCCGCCCGCTTGTAAGGAAGACGGATGTGACGTATCACTGTTGATGATTGCAATTGGTGCGTTCGCTAAGCGACTCGCGTGGTGAGCGACGCGCACGCCACGCGCAGCTATCGGCGCGTGGTGTGTGTGATTCTGCGGTGATGATGCCAACCATTACCGATGCATCGTTCATGGCTGATCGGCGGTTGCATGGTCGGTTCGTTGGTAATCATTGGGAGGTGCTGACCCCGTCAATTGATTGGTCTCAATATTGAACAATACATAAGAAGATAAATATCGAAGTCAATGGTTCTCGAACATTTGTAACATACAAGGGATTAGTAACAAGAGAGGGGACACAACAATTGTTAGATTTTATTATTAATTTAGAGCGCGTTGAGCTCTGAGTGAATAGAAGATGTTAGATTAATGAATTGCGCGTACATAACACGACACGCTACGCAGTTCACGGTATAAAAGCACGTGTTGCTACCTCGGATGCTACGAACGGAAGGAAGTAACACCCTGCACACGGCGGCAAACCGACGATGTTGAAACAAAGACGAATCGCCACGAACCGGCGCGGTACTCTCTGTTAACACTCGTGCGCATTGACCATGTGATTAGCGCCAAATTTTAACACTCCCCCTTAATCCTTGGGTCGATGCGCTTACAATAATTATTGCAACCCTAGTCGCCTCACGCATTCATCATGCTTAACCTTAGATATCGCTTTCGTTCGTATATCCGCAGTCATCTCGCTGGTGGGTACATACTTTACAACTATTTCGCCTTGCCCTTGGGCCTCACGCGAAATATGATACCTAATATCTATGTGTTTACTTCGCGCATGATATACACTATTTTTGCACAATTGTATCGCACTTTGATTATCACAGTAAATCTCAGTCGCTCCTTTTAAAACATTGTGGTGTCGCATATGTCTCAACAAGTCTCTTAGATATATTATCTCTTTGGTTGCATCTGAGAGAGCCATATACTCGGCCTCCATAGTGGAAAGTGCGACCGATTTTTGCTTTCTACTGTTCCAGCTAATTGGTCCCCCAGACAAATATGTCACGTATCCCGTATTCGAACGTCTATCTGTCGTGTCTCCTCGCCAGTCGGAGTCTACGTATGCCGTTAAGTAGTCCTTATCCTTAGTGTATTCTATTCTATAATTTATCGTCCCTTTCAAATATCGCAATACCCGCTTCGCCATTTTCCAATAAACTAATTTCGGACTGTTGCAGAAGTGACTCAAAAAGCTTGCTGCAAATGCTATGTCCGGTCTCGACGCGTTGGCTAGATAAATCAGACATCCCACGAGTTCCCTGTATGGTACATTTACCATCTCGTCTTCATCCTTTTCGCTTACGCTCTCTATAGCGGCGGTGTTAATATTTGTTTCCAAGGGGGTGCTTATCGGGTTACAATCGCTCATATCGAATCTCTGCAATGTATTTTCGATGTATCTTTGCTGCGTTATCGTTATGTTTCCGAGATCGCCTTGTCTCTCTACACGCATGCCTAATATTTCTTTAACGTTACCGAGATCCTTCATTTTGAATTCACGCCCTAACTTTTGTTTTAATTCTATTACATTTGGTAAATTAGCTGACGCGATTAGTAAATCATCGACATAAACAACAATTACAGTATCACTATTTTCCCTCGAGTCTATATACACGCACGGATTCACTACAGTATTTTTAATTCCTAACCTAACTAAGTAGTCGTCTAGTCGTCGATACCATTCACGACCTGCTTGCTTTAACCCGTACAATGGTCTGTTTAATTTGCGAACCTTTTCTTCTTGGCCCGGTTTCACGAACATCTCAGGTAGCTCCATGTATATGTCG
>NW_015374233.1:4047-12976 GCF_001272555.1 Dufourea novaeangliae | reverse complement strand
AAGTTAGTCGAAGGAACAGTCAAGCGACAATGTTCTTTAGCTAACGATGAGCTGAGGCAGACATAAAAGTTTAAAAGGCTGCGTATCGATGTGATTTATATCCAAACTTCTATACTGCTTATTTACTCACGGTATATTACAGTCTGGTCTGTATATACGAACTAAAATATGATTTACAATATGAAACTGCCCGCGCGAGAGCGGGTACGTCAGCTAGTTATCCATAAAATGATTTGAATGTTTATGAGAAGTTAAGGATTAGTCAAGATAATTAAGTTTTAATCATTTAATTGTAATTAGTTGTTTCACAATGTACAGGGGAATGTTTGACAAAACACGCACAAAAATAGTAACAGACACTTTTTTCAACTTTTTATTCTTAGCCTATAATGAACATTTGAAATATGCCTCTTGTACACTTATATATCTAAGAAAAAGAAAAGTGAAGCTGCGATGTTACAGTTTCTTTATTGTCATGACTAAGTATATCATTACTATCTATGTATATAGTATATCAATAATTCTGCTTAATAACAATAGTGAAATCGAAAGCTGGTTTTATGACCATTCTAGTCGACGTCCAACGAAACAGTATTCCTATCTCTTCGTTTTCGATCGTCACCCGATGGTGACTTTCAGAGTGACCTAGGTCAGGCCACCATTATCGGGCCCAGTCATAACAAAATTCGTCGGTCAAAGCAAAGAAGCTACGAACACCGAAGTAGTAAAAAATCTTCAGGTATATAAGTCGAAAGTACGAGTTTTTTAGTTTTGTAACTTATTTGTAACTCTAACTTGTAAGTCTAACCACTTTTAATAGTTTGTAACTTATACCATGCAATTTTCAGCGTGTATGTATCTTAATTAAGTGTATAAGAGGTATTTATTAAATTTTCACTATAGGATCAGAAAAAAAATGAAGAAAGAACTTCTTAATATTTTTACCATTTTCTTCGCTATTCCAACAATTGTAATGTTTTCGAAATAACGAAAACATGTCATCTAATAAGTTAATCCTTCTAGCTTCTCAAAAAAACTCGAGTCGTTTGGTCCAATTTTTAAAACAAAATATGTACTGGAACAGGTGCAGACGCAGCGAAGATGATACGCTAAGTACGCATGCGACAGCAATCAGTTGTTAGTACAAAATCTATCTCCGCTGGGCGACGAATGAAAGATTGACAGAGCGTATGCGATTAATTGTGTTCTTCTTGTGTCTCTTTTATGAAATATTTGTGTAAGTATATAACACCTGCGTCAATTATGTCAATAAAAAATAAATAAATATCATTTCCAACAAGATATTTGTATAGTATTCCATGTTTTTCGTATGTGGAATACCCGGAATATATATTGTGCCATTTTTACAATTTCTTCCTCGAGAGTATCATGTCAAGTATCTCGTATGTAATTTCATTAATTAAAAAAATAAGCATCATTGCAAGTACGAATAAGGAGTTCATCCTTGCACACATTAGTACGTATTGTTTAATTCACGGATTTCTTTCTCTCGCGCCGTTCTTTTCCTACGTTCGGCGAGAATCGAAATCTCGCCACGAGCCGTAGGCCGTAGGTGTTCCATCGTTCTCCTGACGGGCAGAATTGTCATGTGGCAACAGCGTAACGAAACAATCGATACGATCCACCACGTGTTGCGAGGTTACATTTACCGACTCCCTCTGTTTTATCCATGCTCGTGGTAACGCAGGCCAAAGTGACTGACAAATACCATAAATGCCTCTAGCGGAGAATCCTTGAACTATGCCACTGTTTATTTCTGAGTTGTGGACGCGTCAAATCGTAGGAACCAAAATGGGACTTCCAGAAGTGATAAAGTGATTCAAATCGAATTTCCACGATAGTATGATAGTGGTGTACAGAGTGGTCTGGTCTGCTTTTGACGAGAAAACCATTAAATCGTGAGATATTTGACAAAATGTGACTTGTGCAGCCATTTTGTGTGTTTACATCGGCGTCTGTCACAATCGCACACTTTCTAAAATTCTAATTCTTTCATTTAGAATGTGTTTATTGGTGTTTATACGGACCAGACCACCCTGCAGAGAAGTCTACCCGTGAGTTCTATACCCGTGAAGAGTGCATTTGTGCAATTGTCGAGGCTCATGTTGGTTCCTACGAAATCGAATGTCTCTCTTGTGCATCGCAAGGCTCGGGTCTCGAAGCTCGAGGCTAACACGTTCACTGCAGAGCGTGTTTCTGCTGGTTTTGTCTACAGCGCCAAAGAGTGATTGCTCATTAGAATCATGTAATAATATATTACACAATACGATTATATGTATTGTGCAAACTTATCATGCGTAGTACATTAATCCTGCTGCCGATCATCTATGACTGCCACGGCGTAAGAGTATGTTTTCAGACGATAATACTATATTTTGAACGTTACAGACAAATTTTTAGCAATGTTTCATTGCGTCTACTATTCAATGGTTATTTTGTTTCATTTTTCATTTCCCTTTCTTGGTATCAATCTCTCATGTCTTTGCAGTCATGGCTGTATTCTTTAAAAACTATATAAAGTATAATATTATAGATTGAGTGTTAATTCCATTATTTAACACTTAAGGGTTTTAGAGGGTTGAATTTTAAAGCTTCAGACTTAATGTGGAATAACACAGTGACGATTGGAAAAAATTAAGGTTTTTATATATACTTTCAAAGTATAATTTTTCGAAAATATTAAGTCGAATATCACGTGAACAACGAAAAAAATGTCCCAACTTTGTCTCTCGGATCAATGAACCGTGAACAAATTGAGAAACTATTTTGTTCGACGCGTAACATCCTATGACTCGTGTATCTAGCTCAAGTATACATAGATATTTTGTAATAAAAGAAAATTTAACGTATTGTCCAAAATATATATTTGATCATCCTATTAGTAATAGTTTAATGAGGTTTGGGTGTTGCAGAACTAATTTACAAAAACCACGCTTTTCTGGACGTTTTTGGATTATTCCCCCTTGAAGCTTTAAAAGCTTGAGATTCGTGTAATATTAGAGTTAAAAACTGAAAACTTTTAGGTTAAGTTTTAAGGCTTCGAAAACCCAAGGTCTGTACATTACTTCACTACATACAATTTATACGACTCGAGCCTTCAAGATTAAAGTCTCGAGCGTTAAAGACTCGAGCTTTCACGACTCAAGCTTCGAACCTTGAGGGTTCGAGCCTTTAGGGTTTGAACCGCGACTCGAGCTGTTAAAGCACAAGACTCGAGGCTCATTTTAACAACACTACTTCCTTGGTTTCGGGAACGAGCCATTTTAGCTCCGAAAAACGATATGTTTACTAAAATAAATGATTTTGTTTTAGGAAAATTCGAAACGACAGCGTGTGTTTATAAGTCTGTAGATACAGTTATAGATCAAGACGACGCTGTCCACTATCCCGTAGAATTTTTAAATTCCTTAAACCCGTCAGGTATTCTTAACCATGAATTAAAATTGAAAATTGGTGCACCCATAATTCTACTTAGAAACCTAACCCTATTAAATTATGCAATAGAACGCGTTTGCAGGTTAATCGCTAAAAAGTTATATAATAGAGGCAACTATTCTTACAGGATGTGTTACAGGAGAGATAGTTATAATTCCTTGAATTCCCATGATTCCCTCAGATTTGTCATTTCAATTCAAACGTCTTCAGTTTCCTATCAAAATATGCTCTAGAATGAGAATTAATAAGCCACAAGGGCAAACATTGAAGGTCGCTGGCATTGAATTACGCAAAAATTGTTTCTCACACGGGCAGCTATACGTAGCGTGCTCCCGAGTTAGTTCTAATCTGAACCTGTATGTGCCTTCGCCTTATGCCAGAACACCTAATGTCGTGTATAGAGAAGCGTTGTCCTAAAAAAAAGGTAACGATAAAAAATTATAAAATCAAAAAATCAAAAAATTAAAGCCAGAACCCACCCCCTTCTATGTAGTTGGTTTTGGGTCGCGCTAACTGTCTGTACACGTCTGTTATAATTAGAAAAGTAAATTTACTATATAGTTTTATAATTTATAATTATCTGTTATAACAGGTTATACCCCATAATCTAAAATCTTATGCTGTTTATTTCTCCATAATATTGTAACCTATCTCTATGTAACAACTTCTGCGGACCTGGCGTTGTCGCGTATGGGAGATTTGCGATCGAGGCGGTTGAAATGAACTGATTATGTAATGGTTTTAATGGATGTACACGTGGTTTACTTTATGTCCAAGCTAATCGAACACGGAACAATAATGTGCACTTACTTTAGAATAATAAAAATAACTATATATACTTGATATTACACGGTTGAATTATTTAAATGGAAATAGCTTAAGAGCTACGGTCCACGTGAACGATAAGAATTGGTTATCGGGAAAAAGGTCTGCACGTGGTGGTCGTTTTATCGATACAGCTAGAAGATTCCAGAGATCACCGGTAAGCGCGTTGACGATCTGAGTCGCTCAGGAAGAGGGATTGCGCGCAAGACCTAATATGCGGACTACGCGCACGCGGTATTCGCGATTATTACGCAAATAACATCGAAGCGTTCGATTGGTGTTATTGAGCGTCTTGAAGGCTACCGAATTCGGTACGTGCCTCATTCCCGAACATAATTAAAATTTAATTCCCAAACTAAATTGCCCGCGCAAGAACGGGTACGTCAGCTAGTTAAATGTAAACGTGGCGATGGGAGCAATTTTAGATTCCGAGGGCGCAAGTTGGGAGCAATTTTTGAAGATATAGATTGTTAAGAAACACTAATATTCGGCGCCATATATTTTTCGGTAATTTAAATGGTTGAGACTGCGTACACCTTGTATCGGTTTTGCCTTCAATTTGACATAGATCTTGTTGCAAGACTTTGTGCCAATTTGCTTTACTATTTTTATGGTTAGGTGTTACCTACAAAACTGTAGTCAAATACGAAAATAGATGGCTATGGTTTTCTAGCGGCACGAGCACGAGCACGCCGTCTCATAGGAAGTGTTGCTGGGACGACGTACCGGCGGACGTGTCAATCCGTCCGTCGGGATAAGGTGCGTTATGACCACTCGGGCGAAAGTTCTCGGGTCGACGAGAACCGTCGTCTGTATACATTTTCCAATAATCGAGAACGTTCTCGTTGAATGCGTCAGACTACGGCCCTCTTCAAGATCCGTTGCGAGGGCACACAAAGGGCAGTCCGATCTCGAGTGTTGCACCAGCAACAGCAGCGGTCCACGAGAGCCGCTGAATAAAGAACGTCCGAAAACGAACGTGGTGTCAGTTTCTCTCCCGTTCCCACAGTTTTTTAGGCATTAACATTTGTACTTTATTGTTTGAAACTTGCTCCGAACTTGTACATAATTGGTTATTAGGAAAATTGAAGAAAAGTTGGCAGCAAACAAAAATACCGCAAATCAAAGCTAATTATTTTAAGGCTGTTAGAATTTGAGGAAGGGTTGATTTAATTTAATGTTTCTTAGTCCTTTTTTAGTTTGCAAAAGAAATAAACTTATTTATTAAATTTACCAAGAAAACTTTACTTCCATACATACGTAGGTTTGTTACATCAGGTTTCTTATTAAATAAAATTTCATACGGAGTTTTGTCAATTTTCAATCTTGGCTTCTGCTAGCAAGCATCTTGCAGGATCCATGATCGTTCTGTTGTATCTTTCTGCAACACCGTTCAATTCATGTGTGTAAGGTGGACACGGTCTTAAGAGTATTCCTTCCTCTCTTAGAAGAGAAAAAAGATTTTTATTTAAATATTCTTTCCCATTGTCGCAATGGATTTCCTTTAATCTCTTTCCCGTTTGGTTCCTCATCATATTTATATAGTCGAGGAGTTTATCATAGACTTCATTTTTATTGTTTATGCAATAAACTACAGCAATTTTATTAAAGTCATCGATAAATGATACAAAATATTTTTCACCTCTATAGTCAGTTTGAGTGAAAGGACCATTTACATCGGTGTGTATTATTTCTAAAATATCATTTGCTCTTCTTCCATTATTTTTAAATTTCATATTTGTCATTTTATTTTCCAAGCAGACTTCGCATTTTAAAAATTCATCTTCAATCTTTTTTGGCAATCCCTCAGCAACTGTAGATCGCATAAATGTTTTAGATCTCTAAAATTTACATGGGCCAGTATTCTGTGCCATTTTTCCTTCTTCGATATTTCCATTAAGCTAGTGTAAGATATATTTTCAGCAGTTTTATTATTTACTACTTTTCCAACTAATTCAAATAATTTTGTCTTTCGTATTGCAACTGCAATCAATTTATTTTCACTATTATAAATCCTAGCAGTTTTATTCTTAAAAGTAGCATAGTTATTATGATCTAATATACGGGGAACACTTAATAAGTTTTGTTTCATTTTTGGTACGCAATAAACATTCTTGATTTCAGTTTTTATCCAATTTCCATAAACATTGAAATATACATCAATATTTCCAATATTGTCTGATGTTAATGAGAAACCATCACCTACTTTAATATTTACAGGATTTTCTAATGTCTTACATTTAGAAAAATACTTATCTGTATTTACCATGTGGTCTGAGCATCCACTATCCAACAGCCATTCAATATTTTCTTCCATTTTCATGTTTGCCCTTATTTGTGTATCAACTCTTGCTTTCATAACTTCTACTTCGAACGAGTTTTTCTTATCTTTATTTTTCACCTCAGAGGCTCCAGCCGTTTCTCTTGAATCATAATGTCCTGAAGGTCTGTCTTGCCAATTTGTATTACTTTTACAGAAACGTTGAACATTTCTCATTTGATTATAAGTCTTGTTTCTATTTTCTAAAAATCTCGAGTTGCTTGGTTGCTCATTATTGAACCTTTTAGTGCTAAATTTTTTGTATTGGGAATTATAATTTTTGTTATGTTTTGACATATTGGAATTAAAAGCTTGAAAATCATTCTTCCCATTACTCTGTCGTTTTTGATACTCTAACATTAGCTTTGACTTAACATATTCAATTGATTTTTCTTTGTCTGGTAATGCATCTACTACGTCGACTATATGTGAAAGACTCACAGGTAGGGCCAATAGTAAATAATTTACCTTATCATCCTTACTTACGATTTCTCCTGCATTACCTAGTTCATTTATTAGCTTCTCAAATTCATTTAAGAATTCAGTTGAATTTTCACTTTCTTTCATTTTTAAGTCCAGCAGTTTTCTTTTGCACAAAAGTTTGATTGCGCTGCTTTTTACTAAGTATATTTCATCCAGCTTTCTGATCATTTTTCTTGCTGTTGTTTCTTTTATAATCATTTCTAGCTGTGTATCAGTTACACTGTTGACGATGTAGTTTTTCGCCCTTATTTCTTTCTTATCCCAATCTGCCTCTTTAATTTCATTGGGCCTGTTCTCGTGTTGAATAACTTCAAAGCATTCTTTCATTTCAAGAAATAGTTTTAGTCTGAACTTTCACTTATCATACTGTAAGCCGTTAAATACTTGCAACGCAAATTCTTCTTTTCTATTGTCCGCCATTTTTCCTTTCTTTTTCATTCAACGCCTTCCTTTCTTTTTTTTAACTAACAACCACGGACCGCTGCTACCATGTTAGAATTTGAGGAAGGGTTGATTTAATTTAATGTTCCTTAGTCCTTTTTTAGTTTGCAAAAGAAATAAACTTATTTATTAAATTTAAACTAAGACTATACAATACAAAAGAATAATAAAAAATTGAGACCAAAAACACGTTGCCACACGTGGCTTACATCTTGAGGGCATACTTCGAATTGCGCACCTTTTGCTTAGCGCCTCTTTAAAGCCCGCAGCACACGGTGCTTGTTTTCTTGCTGGATCGTTTGCTTGGAGCTGTGTATGCAGCCGTGCAGGGAGCGATGCCGGCAAACGACGTCACTGCAGGCTGCTCTGCAAGTTTCGCTGCTGGATTTCGTGATTGCTCCCGTGCTATTTTTCCTTCAAGTTTTCTAGCTGGCTCGCATGAATAGCCAATCAGAACACAGCGGGCTGCCACGTGATGTGGTCTCATCGTCTCTCATACTCGTGTGTTGCATTACAAAATCATGTAGTCTTTTTTGTTGCCTTATTAATTGTGGAGTTAAAATTCGTCATTGTTCTCGGATTTATAGCTCACAAAAGGCTAACAGGACATATATATCCCATATATTTATTTTTTAAATACGGAAAATGGAAAAAATAAGTATCATATGTGGTGGAATTAATTTTTTAATTAAAAAATTAATTCGATCTCGAGAAAGTTAAGGGCGTTAAACTAACCTGTATAGTACGTTAAAAATGCTTGGGTTTACATATGCATAACTTTTGAACCGCTGAATTCCTAAACTTACCACTTGCATTTTCAGATTCTACTCGTTGAATATTACCAGGAGGTATAACAAAAGTCCATAATTTTTGGTCCAGGAAAGTAAAGTTTAACCAAAGTTAACCTACCTAGCAACAAAAGAGACTACATGATCTTGTAATGCAGCGCACGAGTATGAGAGACCACGAGACCACATCACGTGACAGCCCGCTGTGTTGCGATTCGCTATACATGCGAGCCAGCTAGAAAACTTGCAGGAAAAATAGCACGGGAGCAATCACGAAATCCAGCAGCGAAACTTGCAGGGCAGCCTGCAGTGACGTCGTTTGCCGGCATCGCTTCCTGTGTTATATCCCGTTAGGAATATTACCTCTTTTCCTTGCACATTTTTACTATATTACTACGCAACACGAAGACCGAGCGAAATTCGTCAAATCAGCGATACGTCAAGCTACGCGCGTAGTCGAGAATCCTCGTAATGTAGGCCGACGAGACGTTGACCGACGGGACGTACGGATCAGCAATATCGAAACTCGGCCACGACGACTCGAGGATTCCCTGACGAACAATAGCTTGTTGCTACCCCGTATCTTCCACGTCCTTCAATAAAGGAAGGGGGAAAA
>NW_015374233.1:0-3824 GCF_001272555.1 Dufourea novaeangliae | reverse complement strand
TTCATTGTTAGAATATATCTTGTTGTTGTTATAAACGAGAGTGATTTCCTATCCCTCCCGTTCCATATCCTAATTCTGTATATCATCGGTAAGTTTAGACAGGGCGTGCTTTAGCACCTTAAAAGAGCCAGGACCCGAAAATATAAATAAAGTAACGACCGCAACGCGGGACGTAACACCTGCACGGCTGCGTGCGTAGCTCCAAGCAAGCGATCCTGCAAGAAAACAAGCACCGTGTGCGGCGGGCTTAACAAAGAACTTTTGCCAACCTATAAATGTATGTTGACAGAAAGAATAAAGGATGCCAACTTAACTTTAATTATTCCCTATGTAAGCCACCTGTTACCAAATACATAAATCATATTTTTAACAAAGGCAAACAGAGACATCAAGAAGAAAATAGTTGAACACAGAAACAAAAGATGTAGTGCACAATTACAAATACTAAATCCTAAAGATAACTCCTTATGGAGAAAACCAAAAATTTTTAAATCAGAACATAATACGATACCAACATTAGAAAAAAATGGACTCGGAGCTATAACAGCTCAAGAAAAAGCTGACTCGATTGAAGAAGTACACAATATTGAAGTCACAAATAACACAAACCAGCAAAAAAATATTATAAAGACAGTAAAAGATTGCGTGGAAAACTCATCAACCTCAAAAGCCCATAAGTATTATACTAACCCCAAAGAAATAGTTGAAGAATTAAAGAAATTGCCTAATCGTAAAGCACCTGAAATTGGCACCATACAGAATATAGTACTCAAAAATATCACAAAGAAAATAGTAGTACAAACAATGTATCTCATAAATGCGTCATAGAACTTCAATAGTGAATGACAATAGTGAAACTCACAACAATAGTGAATGACATCAGCAATAATTTCAACTACAGCAAACTAACTGTAATTACCTTGTTGGATATTAAGAAAGCTTTTGAGAAGGTACGGAAAGACGCGATAATATATGAGAAGATTGCTTATAAATACCCAGAAGTGTTTACAAAATTTACACACCCCTATCTACAAAACAGGCATATAATTATAACAGTAGAAAATGTGAAGTTCACCAAGCGAAAAGCGAGAGCCGGAGTGCTACAAGGATCAGTTCATGGACCTAAATTATTCATCATTTTTATCAACGACATACCCAAATACATACAGCGAAACAAATATTGCGTTATTCGCAGACGATTTAGCAATTTATGCTCATTCCTTCTCAGCAATAGTAGCCGCAAAACAACTGCAAATACACATCCACATACTAGAAACATTCTATAAAGACTGGAAAATTAAAGTAAATAAGGCTAAAGCGGAAGTTATTGTAGACTTCAGACGTAGTCGGTTTTGAAGTTGTTTCCATTTCCGAACAATTACTAAAACGTATAGGTTTTGTTGGTCGGTCACGGAATAATGTCTTGTCTTGTCTTATCTAATGTCTTGTGGTAGTATGAAATTTCGCCTTCTTATTGCAAAAGAGACGGGCTTCCAAAAAAATCCATCGGCGTCGATTGGTAGTTTTTCTACCACATAAAAAAATGTAGGAATACCATCAAGTTTTAAAATAACGCCTCCTAATGTGTATACAGGAGGAAAAGTAATGCCCGCAATTGGTATTTCATCTTTGGAAATTACTTTAGCAGCATCTCTCAAAGTATGGCGTACTTGAGTTACAGCCTAACTAGGTTTACAGATGCTCCACTATCTGAAAGGAACCTTCGTTGTCCTGTTTCCAGTTTTTATTTTTGGGCGATTCGTTTTGAGTTCACTCAACGGATCGCCGATTCGATGAGCGCTCTCGTAGTTTAAAGATTAGCATGAAGCAGTGGTCGCGTCCCGTGGAGATGTCAATCGGTGTCGTTGCCTACAACTGTTTCTTGATTTTTCCCTGCAAATCTTCCCATTGTGGCTCTTTATGCAACAATTCCAGCAGTACAGATGTGACTTGCTGCTTCCCTCAAATGGGCGATTTCTTCTACGACGATGGCCCTCTTCAGATGCGTCTGAAGAATAACACAAACTGCGTGAAGTGCTTCTCCGTAGGGTTATAGCCGTAGCAAGGCTTTTTCTCGTAGTGCGAAGAATTAGCATTCACCGGTAGTTGAGCGAAAGGAAGGATTTATTCAACTTAAGTTACACTTTGTTGTTCGATATCAATGTGCCCGCACAGCGATGAGTGTCGTTTTTATAATGTCGCATTCGCCTGAAAATGAGGTGGTAGGGGTGTTGGATTGCCACCCGGCAAAACATAGGTTTTGCTTTACAGTTTGGCACGTGTTGCTGACTCGATATTCGTTACTCCTGCCGAGTGACTGCAGACGGTCTCACCGTGTGATATGCTGATGCATAACCGGGCACAACAGCATTAAAATTTGGATTTCTCCGTAGAATTGTTTGGATCTTTGTAAAAATGTTTCTTCTACAATCACTAGGTATAGTTTTTAAGTTCTCAGTTTTTTGATTAATTAGTTCCACAGACTTAATTAAGGGCAACCCTATTGTTTCCAAGTTTTTCATAATGAGTAGCAGAGTTTCGAAGTAAGCTCGTATGAGCGTTACATCTGGCATAGTCTGCTCATTTCGCAACGCCTCTTGTGCCGATTTAATCGACGTTGCATCTTCTGCATTGAAACTTTCAATTACCTCTTTGACATTGTCGAAATGCGTGGCATAAAATAATGCTGCCACTAACCATGTCTCCCATCTTGTTATGATAGGTTTAGGTGGCAATGGAATATTTCCTAGTCTCTCTCGATAGCGCTGTATCTAAAAGCAGTGGAGCTTTCAAACAAACTTTCTTAACCGATGATATTTGTTTGTTGATTAAAGGAAAATGTATTCGAACTTCTTCTGCTACTCTATTTAATCCGTGGACTAAACAAGTTATGTGAAGCATATGTGGATAAAATATGTGTAAATACTTACCAGCTTTTAACATATATGTTGTCACTTCACTGGTTGCGAATCACGCTATGCCGTACATTCAGTATTGTGTTTATCTTTCCCAATGATAGTGTGACGATAGATGACATCAGCCCAACGCACTACCCAGCAGCGTCAGCACTCTAAATACTGGAACTCATAAAAAGTAGATACTCCTTTGTAAAGAAAACACTTGATGAACTGTATTAGCTACGGCAACATCTCATCCTTTAATAAAATCAGTTCTAATTGAATTTTGCGTCTGTGTCCTTACTACGGTCTGGAAACCATACCCTTAATTTCACACAAAGTTTGTGGTATCACGAGAATAGATAATTAAGTTGAAATCTCCGCATTAGTATGTGAATATTGAGAATAAGAAGCAATGTTGTTTTTTTTTTTTTTACGCTCCTTGGATCTGGGCGTGACAATAGCTTGGGAATGTATGTGACCTTAGATCACTGTTGTATATGAATAATACACTATTTAGATACTTACAAATGTTATCGTGCAAGAGCTTAATGATGGATGAAACGTATTTTCCGAGATATACACACTGTAATGCATATGCTGTTACATATGTATGTATGGAATATGCAATAAAATTAGTGCATATGTCGTTTAAGCGAAATATGCAAAACATATGCATTATGCAAAATAAAAAATACATTTTTGGTATATATGAATGACGTAATAAGCTTCTATCCGAGTCCCACATCTTTATCTTCTTCCATCAAAAATATGCATTTGCATAAACATCCGCAGACTACTTATTACCTTCGTACCAATTTTCTACAGCAGTGCAAGTGCAATGTATAAGGTGGCTTGCCCTATCTACAGTGAGTTACTTTAATATTCGGACACTTTAAAACTTTCACTTTGTCGCACTGTAACTTT
>NW_015374231.1:142891-143665 GCF_001272555.1 Dufourea novaeangliae | reverse complement strand
ATTATTTTTCAATCAATTGACCGTACTTGTAAACAACACTGGAATAATTTTTATGTAATCGTCATGATTGATGAAGACATTAATAGAATAATTTTAGTGTAATGGTTTCGATATGACAATATTAATATACGAGTAATTGCCATCAAGTTACGGCATTCTCTAACTAACTGAATAATATAGTACCACGTTCTCGATTAATAGAAAAATATCAATTGTTGTAAACAATAGGACTTCTGGTCCCAAAATGTCAAAGATCAATATTAATCAATAATTTCACGTTAAGTTAATGATTTGTTTGTAAATATACTTTCAATCCAAAGTATTTCTGAATTATATGATTAATAATAAACGCGGCGTACAAGAAGACCCTAGCCTATCTAAGAAACACAACAGATCGATGTCACTACTCGCGGATATGATTGCATATCCGCGTTCACTGTACTCGCAATATTAAGCACGTATACAACCAGTCACCCGTGTCGCTTTGGACCAATCGTCCTACGACATGATTGGGGACCAGAGGAACAAAAAGCATGCGACTCACCCGATGATAGAAGGGCTCCGTCTAAGACTCTAGGGATCTGGAAAAAAAAGGGAACAAAATGCGTTACAATCTCTTCTCAACATTTTACTTATTTCGATTGAATAATGTAAGTAAGAATATTTAAAGATGCTTACAGTCTTGGCGGGTGGAGCTTCGCCCGAGGACATCCTCTGGAATAGTCGTTAATACAGCGCCTGATGAATCTGATAAAAAAGGAACAGAAATCGTTA